>NW_025110126.1:84059-201247 GCF_011392965.1 Frieseomelitta varia
CGAAATTAACAAAGTTTAATAATTCTTGTTAAATCTTCTCTTTTAATTTTAATCCCTTATTCAAACACGGGTTGAGATTTCCGTTCTCGCAGGAGTACGGATGAAATTTACATCTTTGCGAACCCATACTATGGACTTGCTACTGTAATTTCATTTCTTTTTTCTTTCTTTTTGAGATTATAAAATATAAAAACGAATGTTTGGCCCTCTTGGATTATAATTTCACGATCTTTCCTCCCGGGAAATGTAAATATTTCCAACTGAGTCAAGGTTTTTGATCTTGACCTGAATCGACGATCGAAATTAAGGGGAACTGGCGACTCAAATTTTGTCTTACGAAAGTAACAAAGTTTAATAATTCTTGTTAAACGACAAGTAGGAATGTGTATCTTTATTCAAACACGTCAGACTCGTCTCTTTCGATCTTAATTTTCTCTTTCCATTCAAAGATTGAAATTGAAACGTTCAGACATCCTGGATTCTGCTTTAAATTTCCATCGTCAAAGGTGCAGACGAAGCTGAATTAACGTGACGACGAAATTCGAATTAGCAGGAATTAACGTGATTAGATTCGAAACAGGAAAGGATGCTGGAAAAATATTCCATCATGCTGTGGAAAATATTCTCCCGGCGTCGAGAGGCAGGTGAACGATGAAAAGAGAAAAATAAAGTCGGGCGATAATTAAAGCGACGAACAATAATTGAAGCGAATGATGTATCCTGTTTACCTGGCATTCCAGTACTTCATTGCCGAAGAATCTTCAAATATTTATCGAACGTGCCATTACGCGTCGCGCGTACGTGGAATTTCGTTTCGCAATTCATCGCGAACCATTGCACGAAAATATTTCTGACTGGTCGATGATTAAATGATTGACTGGTAATTGTGTAGTTTAGAAACGTTCGCTAATTTTTAATTATTTTCTGATCGAGACAGTTCAAGAGTTTCTTATTAAGTCTATATATTAAGAAAGTGTCAAATTTTCAGTTCAAATTTCGATCATATCACTTTAGATTTTTACTAAAAAAGCTTCCGATCAAGACAAGTTCGAGAATTTTTCATTATTCCACGTATTGAGAAACTATCGGATTTTCAATTTAAATTTCGGTCATCTCACTCTGCATTTTCTTCTTCTTTTAAAAGCTTCTGGTCAAGGATTTTTCGTTGCTCCGCCGAGAGCTTGAAATTTACGTCGTTCCATTTTTAAGAAAGAGTGCTCGAGAATTAAGGAATCGTCAGATTCGACTTTCAAATTCTGTAACTTAATTCCAACCTTCGTGTGTCCAAGGGTACATTGACATCATCTACGAGGAACTTTTCTCCAGTAAACTCAATAGAGCGTTCTCGGCAATCTTCCTCCAGCGACACTCTCGCGTTATTGAATCGCAATGACCCTGGACATGAATTAACACTCGACGACGAGTGAGCTGAAGTAAGGAACCGGGTTGCAAGTTATTACAGAAAATTAATAAACGTTAAAGCTGCGCGGGACATGCATTTTCGAGCAGCGTGATGTCCTTGGAATATTAATTAGCGTTAATGGCGCGCGATGGACTATGGCCAGATTAAACACTCGGGAATTATCGAGCTCTTTGTACGACCCGGCGTAACATCGTGCGTTTACAACGTTGAAAAACACTTGCCTTTTCTCTCTTGACAATGTTTGCCCGATGGGAAGCAAGTTTGGCTAAACTCATTACACTAATTGAAAGCCCGGTTGAATTTGAAAGAATCCACGCGTGTCCATCGCGATTTCCACGATGCGTCATCGTGAAGGAAGCAGTAAGGGAAAACTTTCAGCGAAAATTTCGAAAAACCTGGCCACCAAGCTCGGTAATTAGTCGTTCATCCTCATTAAATTGGCTGGTTCGTGAAGAATGAATACAAACGAGCTTCTATACGTCTTGTTGTAGCTAGTGCGAATACTTGTTTCGATGCACCAGGAAATATTACACTGTAACAGAATGTACTCGTTTATTCTTCATACTAAATTGACCTTAACCAAATCTTGACGAAATCCATGTTTCCAATGTTTCTTATGTGCAGGAAAAAAAGACACAAAATGTATATACAAATATACAATTACACGCTTGTACAGTTTGAAAATGTTGCAGCTCGTACAGAAGTCCAATTGGCTTCCGTCTTTACTTTCGAGTGTCATTTATAGTCTTCAGAGAGCACCTTTGTTCCTTCTAGGGATTTCGGAGTTCCTGTAACGTCCGAGAGATTTGTTTGTTTTATGTTTCTCCTTTAATGTGAATTTTATTGCACTATCGACTTTCTTTGCAACTAAATATAAAGTTTATTAATTTAGGAATTAAGGAAAGTACGAAAGGAATGTCCAAATACGGCGATGACAAAAAGACTCACTACTTGCCATAATTCTCTCACGACTCTCTATCCGAAAATATCTTATCTTCAAAACCTTCGTCTTCACACATTCACATAAACACAACCATATTCTCAAATTTAACGTGGCTAAAACAGTCTCAAACCTTCGCTGCGACTAATACACGAAAGAAATTCTAAAAAATAAAACTTTCCCACGTAACAATAACAGTATGCAACATGGTAAATGGTAAATTCACTTTATTTGATTGGTGGTAAACTGCCAATTTATCATTACACGTTGGACAATAAATAACTTTATTTATTCTCTCTATTCTTGCAAATGTCGTACCATACTTTTGATCCTCCGACAATACATTCACTAAACGTAGTCGCTGAAACGCTCAACATTTTCATTCTCACGTACGAAGCTAAACACGCGCGGAACAATGAACGCGAGAGCAACGGTGAATTTTATTTAGCGTGGAGATTCCTTCGGCGAACGAGGAAAGAGAGGAGGAAGAATTTTTGGGAAAAATAGTTCTCGCGGCTCGGCAGGCCGCGAGATGGGCCGAGGCGGTTGGCAACGAGCGCGAAACGCTTCGAAACAGGTTGCATAAATTACAGGGCCGGGTATGCATCGTGTAACGAGATAATTAATACATGGACGACTGTTCAGCGAGGCGAGAATGCGTTGGCCGACTGTTTCGCCGTTGCTTACAACACCGGTGGCGCATTGTCCGCGCGGAAGCACGCGCTGCCTCTTTTGTCCAACAGCGGGGCGACCTGTGCGGCCGTACCGCGAAGAACGATCGGCGAAATCCGAGAAATTCGAGTGATTCGAGCGCCGGCCGGCACGAATCGGCCGACAATTAGAATTCTCCGGTTGGCTGGATGGTGCACGGGTCGCAACAAGCCTAGCCAGCTGGCTGGCTGCCTGGCTCGCCCTTCCATCCACCAACTGACTTTCGCCATTCCGCTCGATAGTTAACGCCAGCGAAATTACAACGCCGCGCTGTTGATCGAGTAATTGGCCCATTTTTTTTGTTTTTTTTTGTTTCTTTTTTCCCCTTTTTTTTTAAACGCGACTCGCGACACGCACGCGAGGGGAGGAGGGGTTGGAAAAATTTCACGGAGAATTTCGCCGTTTTTTGCGGAAATTTTATCCGGTCGAGCCCCCATCGACGTGTCATTTCGTTCGATTGAATAATCCCTTCACGGTGCTTTGCGAGCGATATATAATCGGGGCCAATAATCGCAGATGAAACATCGGGAGAGTGGAAGAGCGGAAACTTTTTAAATTGGCTTTGCCTTTGCGATTTTCAAACGTTTCCCGATGCGTTTTTCTTTTTTTGTTTTCTTTCTTTTCAAACGTTCAAAACGGAACGATTAAATCTCATCATTTCCCCCATGGCCGGCGTTATCATACTCGAATTTAATTTATCCATCGACGATCCTCGTCACGCTCTCTGAATCGAAAAAAGGGGGGATGCTCGTTGCACGATCTCTCTCGATACTCCGTGGTATTCGAATTCGACCGAGATTTCGAAAAATCAATATCCAGCGCGATAGCCGCGAGAACGGATGGGAAAATGTGAGACGAGAAATGTGTAATTTCGTTCTTTGTGCTTGTGGAAATTAACTATTATCGCCAAATCGCAGGAATATATTTCTTGAAATTTGCAAAATCGCTTGCAAGACTCGTGAGTAGATATTTCTGCAAATTCTTATCATTCATCTTATCACAGATACGTTTAAAAAAGTAGAAGATTGGAGATTAATTTTAATTCCCGTGAATTAGCGGAAACATTCGCGCAACTGTTGCTCCCAGCAATGTGAATTAACATTGTGATGTTCAATTTAAAAAAAAAAGGAGAAACAATCTCACATTACGAGAAGCCATTTATAATTGAAAAACTTCGTGGAATGTTTAGATCGTTCCCGAAACAGCGATGCTGAAATTGTAAATCTATCGTGGGCATCGGGTTTCGAAGTTGTTGAATTGTATCGGCCAAAAATTAAATGCAAGCATTCGTTACGAATTTAATCGAGAATTAGAATTACAGGAAAAAGAACAATTGGAAACCGATATAAAAAGATGAAATTAAATTATTCTTCGTTCTCTTTTTTTGTCATCTTTGGAAATTAGGAACCACGCTTTGTTGAACCAATTGAAGAATATTCGCATCAAGTTATGCTTGCATATGTCTCAACCAATTATTAAAACGAATTAATTTCAAAAAATGATCGTCACTGACAGTTTCCACTATCGCAAATAGTTTTAATCTCCGCGTGATCAACGTCAGCATCAACATTTTTCTTTCAAAAAGAAAAACTAATCATAAAAAAAAAAAAGAAAAAAATTACAATTTCCTATTATTCCATCGAATTTTTTTTTTTTTTTTTTTATTTATGCACATCGCGCGCGTGTTATTTCTGTCAAGTTTCTGCATACGTGTCCCCGTGATTAAAACTCTCGTTTGGTTACACACGTCCCTCGTTGTTGGTTTTTGCTGTCCGTGCAACGAGAACGTCCGTAACAAAGTCCACCGGCTCGCCGGTGGCTTAACATCCAAACTAATATGTCGGTGCGTGAAATTTCAATTTAGAATATGCACGAGCAAACAGCCGCTGGAATAGTTAAGTCCGTGTCTTATGGACGATGTAATCTGGGCTAGCTGGTTTCTTAAGCTGCTTAGCGTCAAAATAACTTAAAGCGTGTCCGCGGCGTGCTACAGAAAGGGCACCGATGTTCCAACCAGTTTAGGGTCCATTCTCACTAATGGAAAACTTCGCGCGCGCCGAAATTAACGCGAGCATAGAGAAAATTTCAATTTCGTTTTATTTTATTCTATTTTATTTCATTTTATTTCATTTTATTTTATTTTATCTTGGTAGTTAATAGCATTTAATCCTAATTAACAAGAGATCGACAATATTGTGAAACTACATATGTTAAAAGTTTTCTACCACTGACAATTCTCGTCAATTTCTTCTTTTTGAAATTTATCTGAAGTTTCTTTGTTGGTAAAAATCACACTTCTGCTCTATTCTCAGACGTTCAATTTATACGCAAGACAGTCGGCAGAACGCGTTTAACGACATCGAAATACTACATAATTCCGGATCCATTGTCAGGTCTGAATAGTGAGATATTCAAATAATGGAAGTTCAAATAATACCGGGGAGAAAGGAGGGGTGGCTCTATTGTATTAAAATTTTTAAACGACTCTCTCTATCTGCCTCGCTCCGTTGAAAGGCCGGAATATTTAGTCGCGAGCCTGGTTAGAATAATGGAATACAGATTGGGCCACGAGAAGTTCTCATGACTTCATGAAACGTCGATCGACATTTATCACGGTCCCGCGTCTTTGCGTCGGAGAGAGAGTAAGAACTCGCTGGCGTCAATTGCATTTCGTGGAAGTAGGATGAGGCAGAATAATGTTACCAGATTTATCATGATTTCGGAATTCAAAGCGAAAATAACGTAGAAGAATACCTATGAAAACAATTAAACTCAAATGATAGTAACAAGAGAAAAGAAATGGTAAAACTTTGTTACTTTCAAAATTTCAACTGAAATCAACTAAATAATTCCATCGACTACGAGTATTAACATTAGACGTTTACTTCCTAGATCAGTTCCTGTATAATTATTCACGAATGTACAATCTATTTATCTTCCAATGAATTTAAATAGCGAATTGACAAAAGATCAAAGATGGAAATTTGAAAAGTGTCTTCTGAAATTTCCATCGCATTTACGAAAATCCACGCAATATGTAGTTTCGTATTCGAAGTGTCGTTTTGTATAATTTCGACGACTCTATGCAATCGGAGATCCAAGTACCGCTTTGACGTCAAAGAAGAACTTAAATTGGCTCTATCTCGGCTCGGTCTGTCCCACTGTTAGATAAACGCGAGCCTAGCGACCGCCGCTAGAAAGCTCCAGCCGATATTTACACGATCGGTAATTAGTCTCTTGATATTTGCACCGGTGACAACGATGTCAATGATCTCGTCGAGGCGAGTAATTATCGTGAAACTTCGAAAGTTGCGGCGTGCGTCGCGCGCGAGCATGTAATCGTGTTTGTGATTAGAATACCTCCGGTTACGTAGGGTGAGGTGTAGGTGTATCAAGAGGGAAACATCGATTATTATCCGCTAACACGCCGCGTTCATCTGCTTGAAAATTACAATCTCGTTGGATATTTTGCTGAAACGTACGAGAGATACGGTTCGAACGAAACCACTTGTAGCTTAATAATAACACCATTAAGCCAAGATGGCCCCGTGTAACGATGTTGTTCCTCGGGAGTAACCGAACACGCGCTTCGTTCGCTCTCAGTACTTAGAGAAAATACCTCGTTCGCGAGACGCGAATTCGTAATTGCCGAGGGCGTAATTGTAAGTTGTTTCAATGGGGTGTTGCGGAATAGGTTGACGCGATAGTTCTGTCGCGACACTTGCTCGGTTTCTGAAGAATTTGGTGTTGAAGGAAAGAAAGAAGAAAGAAAGAAAAGAAACTGTAACATAAATATTAGATCGTCCCATAAATTTGTTTCAGACGCGACGCTTGCTCGGTTTCTGAAGAAATTTTGAAAGGAAAAAAGAAAAAAATAAACTGTAACACAGAGATATCAGGTCATTTCACAAGTTCCTTATTCATGGTGAAATTCGAAGTACATCTGTAAGTGCTATGAAAATGTGTAACTTCTTCCCATCTTTTCAGCAGAGATGTAACGTCGTCGCTGTAGGCTAGAATAGAATATCCAAAGCACAGTGCTTTCTGCCACGTAAAGCAATTTCCTATCAAGCACAACTCAACCAGAAATCAAGAAAGAAGCTAAACTTCTATTCTATAAAAGCCATCTGATAAACATCGCCAATGATAGAACCGAAAATCGGAGAAACTCTGCCAACATATACCCAAAAGACAATGGCACTTCGTTCGTCTTATCTCTTCACCTCGTTCCAATAATCTCTCCGGTGGTTTTCTACGTGGAAGCCGCGCGTCTTCCACCGCGGCGACAGCTCCATCGAATTTCACCTCCCTTCGGGTCATTAGCATCACCAAACTTGGACGAACTTCCGCCAACGAACTCGTCCCTGGTGTTTTGCGGCTCGCTCGGTTCCGCCGCCGCGGGGCGGATTTTCTTAAAGGGGAGGGAGAGCGAGGTCTCCCGCTGGCCGGGGTTTTTCGCTCGCCCAACTCCACCCGGATTTCATTGTCAGTCGGACGAACAACGAGGTGATTATCATCAGCAACGATTGTTCCGCGTCGACCCGCGTCAGGATTTCGCCGCGGCTCCCACCGAGCCGAATAACTCACCGCCCCGAACGCTGTTTGCACTGTTGCGCGCGCCCACGCCGTTTGCATCCCGCCCGTATAAATTTTCACTTTCGGGGCCGAAAATTACGGTAAACTTAGAAACACCCACGCGTCGCTTATCATCGTCGTTCGTCTCGATGCACCGACGATTTACGATCGACCGTGCCACCGCGGTCTCCGAGAGCCTGGCCCTCTCGAATTCTCGAGAGCAGTCCGCTCGTTTCGTTTCGTTTCGTTTCGTTTCGTTTCGTTTCGTTTCGTTTCGTTTTCCTTTCCTCTTCTCGCGAGAGGGTAGAATGGTATTAGAATTTCGTGGGCGAGAAGGCTTCCTTCGAATTTCAAGACGCTACTTGCTACTCGTCAAGCGTGTTAGGAGAGGGGGGGGGATAGTTTCCCGCGAGTTTCCAATTAGGTCGTGCAACTATAGAGATTAAACTGGCCCCCCGTTCTATTTCACAGTTAATTATAACGCCGTATAAATACTAATTGATATTGTGCCGCGTCCCCTTATGCCGATATCATGAATATCCGATTAGATAAATTATGGAAACTCGCGCCATCGGATGTAAAATGCAATCGGATAATTCGCAGGGCCGGTGAGCTTGCAATCGGAGTATAATCGGTTTTGTAACGCCACGCTCGTTGCGCGTTCGTCGTTCCAATTCGCGGAAAGATGCAAATTCGGCGAAAAATTTTACAGCAACGTGATCGATCGGAAATTAATACCAGCCAGTATTTATCGTTGAAATGAGAAACAATTGGATACGTGTGTAGAAACGTGCCAATAAAAAAAAAACAGAGGACGAAGAGCATGGTGTGCATGCGCGCTTCGCCGTCCATCCTGAATTACAGTAAACCTGTTTCCACTATAACTCAACAACACGGCCTATCGTAATTCACTCCATCGCGATTCATTCACCGAGCGTGCGAGCCTATCGGGGCACCTAATGGTTTTCTGCGAGTTTCACGGTCAACGATAACCGCGACGCGGTTGCAATTTCGAGTTACAATTTATGACACTATTGTTTCACGAGCTTGTCGGAGCTTAAGGCAGCCATTGCAACCATCATTAATACACGGTGGTAGATTATTTGTCTGGCAACTGTTGAAATTGTCTTATTATAATAAAAAAAAAATATGTTTACTAACATTATAAAAGATAGAGCGTAGGCATTCGCGTACGCAGTGAGATTGATTTATATAATGTGATTAAGAACAAAACGAATGTGGAACCTTAAAGACACAACTGAAACGTCGCTTAGCATACTACAATATAGACACATCGCGTCCTATATCGTTGTCTTTCAACAGTAACGCCTATATTCATTCTCTTCAAGAATATTTAGCGTGAAAAATCCGTGTTTGAGATTAATTTGTTAAAAAAAGAAAAATCGTCTCTCATTGTATTCTGTTAATCCTTCTTCTCTTTCAATCTAATCAAAGATCTTATCAACGTCTGCATTTGAAAAACATCTCGCACGCTTATTGGAAAGTCCATAGTCCAGTGGCACGAAAACGTCAAGCAAATCCTCGAGCCGTGAGAGCTCGCTTTGCAAACGTCTCGCAAACTCAGCATGCGAGGAGAGTTCTCGCGTAGCGAGGTAGCACGCGAAATTAATTTAACCTAGAAACAAAGGCACGTTTAGCAGCCGATTCTCCTCCGCGAAACAACGTAACAACTCCACTTTCGAGGGGAATATTTCCACGATAGGCAGCAACGCGGCCAACCGGGCTAGAGGCCGGGGCAGTGTACGCTTTATCTTCGGTCTTTTATACTCCTCGTTTCTCCGTGGCGAGCTCTACGAACAGGATTGTAAAACCTGCGTGTAGAACGACGTCGAAACAGGGAGCAAGCAATGAAGGGGAGTCGGTGTTCCGTGAAAAATTCGCCTCGATCCAGACGCGATGCATAAAAGATCCGTGCCAGTAAATACGCGGGGGCCGTGGTCGATTCAAAAAGCGACGTACTCGTGGCGGCGGTGGCTGCTGCTGCTGCTGCCACCCTCGACAACGGGCTGAGGGGGCGTTTATATCATACACGCTTGCACGTCGTAAAATTTGGAATGTTGCCCGAGTATCTGGGTTAAGAGTGCCCACTCGGGCTGCGGCAGTACGAAGAAAAATGCTTCGCGTCGTTCGTGGCCGCCCCTGGATCCCAGCGATCCCCGGACTCTTTAATCGATTTTTCATCCGCCAAAACCTTTCCTCTGGCCTTCGTCCACCGATAAATCCTCGATACATCGACGCGACCTCGCCTCGATGATGCCTGCGAAAGCGGCCGTTCTCCGCTTTGTTTCGAATTAAGAATTATCCAGTCTCTCCAGAGTTTTCGCTATGGTTATTCAGTTGGTTAACAACTAGAGGTTCTAGAGACTCTTGATACTTATTTTTAACGAGCAAAAATATCTGCCGGTCTCTGTTCATTTGCAGGGAATTTGAAGTACGCAAAAATACGGAAAATTTGTAGAAAATATTCAAAGGGAATTGATAATCATCGCAATGTGTAGAAGAAACAATCTTCTGTTCGTAAAAATTTAAAGAGCCTATTAAATTTATTGATAAGCATTCTACAATTCGAGCGATCAATTTGACTGCATTGCAGAATATTCGTAGTACGTTGAACTTTACGTTTAGAAATAAACAGCTTAGAAGAACCAAAACTGCTTTCGAATGGAATTCAGTTTTCTCCATCGCCAACAAAATTTCGTGTCTTTCCGTATCGTAATTAATGGCCATTTTTATTCACTTCCTTAATCAATATGTTTCTATATATTTACATTTACTGCTTCGAAGAATCATACGTGTATGATTGGTCATTTAGAAAATATCTCAAATGCGTTCCATTTCGTTCCATTTCGAAACTAATTTGATAGGAGATACAAACTCACGTCGCTACAACTAGAATACGCCCTACGTTGAATAATAATTGCCATCACCATGTCAAATTCGAGAAAGTAGGAAAGTACGATGAGACTTCGCATTGGCTAGGCTCGAGTAATTCAACGTTGAATGATACGAAGGTAGGAAAACGAAGCAGACATCTCGCGCGGCTAAGACATCTCGGAGGCACATGAACGGTCGGCTTAAATAATCGAAGATGCTTGTCCGGAGCGTGAGTACCAGCAGCTGCTCGTATATCAAACGTCAGTAAGCCGGATTTATTGCGTCTCGAAGTTTAACAATGTCCAGTGGAGTCCGGGCCGATCGGCGGGTGACTTTAAGGCGAGTTCGCAACGAGCTTCCACTCCGGGCCTCGACCGCCAGCTTCCGTTACGATTCGACCGGAAGTTGGCACGAGTTCATTGGTAACGCGTGATCCCCCATTCATTCGAAAGAAAACAAAGTCCCTCTTCAACGGATTACGGAGCAATAAACGAACTGCAACCTTTCCACCGTGCTCGCTATCCAACAGTTTATGATTTTTGATTAACGATTTGTAGCTTTTACGATGACATAAATCGAAGCACCAAGGAATATGGAGTCAAATTGGGTTGAGTAGACTATTTAGACTATTTAGTATATTAGACCTCTTTAGTATTCAATATATTAGATATTTAGACAGTATATTGTTACGCAGTTTGCAGTATATTATATTATTATGCATAGGATACGGTGCAGTATATTTATTGTAATTTTATTCAAATCGTGTGAAAATTCTGCGACAAACTACGAGTATCGTTCTTGTCGAAAATTTAATTAATTCCGACGTCAAGAAATTAGAATCATTGAGGTAAATGTATTGTCGTAATCATGAAAATGTAATTAACAATCGTTTGTTTTTCGTTTGTGATTGATTGATTTAATGTTGGAGACATGTTTATTTCAAATTTTTATTTCGACTTGGCAGAGAATCGAGGACCCAAAGAATTTGTCAGTTAGCTGGAGTTAAGATTGTTGGTTAAGCAGCGGTAGTGGATATTTGTTAAAGCGTCGCTGTAATATATTTTAAGCAGGGAATTTGATTTGGAGTTGAAGGGGAATTAGCGAAAATCAACTTAGATGTTATCTGACAGGCGTTAACTACCTTTTACTCGCAGTTCTCCAAATCTAGTTGAGGCAAAGTTTATAGACTCATCCAATTAACTCTTTGCAGTTCTTACAATTTCTGAAAGCTCCTTTCCCCCGGAAAGGAAAGATCGTATTACAGCCGGCTGGTACTTCGCTGCACGAAATATCGAACTTACTATTTCCGAGACTGTGTCCTTGTCTCTAAGCCTGTTAATAAGCATTAAACGTTACCGCACTTTCTGCAAGATGTACAGAGGTAGTTGAACACTTGTCACGGGAGAAGTTTAACGAATTACGTGAATTTTTATTTATTTATCGCGAAATACGGCTGTCACAATTACGCTAGTTAGCTACTAACCCTGTTTTTCTTGTTTCACCGGCAATGAAACTCTTACATTGGAGGTTATAATGAAAGTATACGTAATATTTATGTCAGAGAGATTAAATCGATTGAAATAGGAACCAAACTTTCATCTAGAAATTATCCAAATTTCTAAAAATGTGAATCTCTTTAAAAACCTATGAATTGGTCATTTTTACCATTTTGGTAGTGTTCTAGTGTTAAACATGTCTCAATTTCTAAGCATGTTTTCAGATTTGTTTCAAACTTCACCAACGTAATAAGTGATAGACGTGAAATTTCACAAGATAGACTGTAACATTCACAAAAATTCATAAAAACGAATTATTTTCGCTAGTAAATGTAGGTTTGCTACACTCACTTTGTTACTTCACTTTTACTCAAAGAAAAAAAAAGAAAAAGAAAAAAGAAAAATCGAGTCAGATTAAGTGAATAGTGTAAACGTCACTCTCATCGACCGGCTCGCAGCACGATTGAATTGCGACAGACTTTAAGACGAATCGCCGGTGTTAATTGCTGTCCCGATGCATCGTTTCATTGCCGTTCTCCGTGGCAATTGTTGATACGTTATCGTATCGACGATTATTCGTGTAATTTACACCGGTGTATCGCGCGGCCCTCCCCGAAATCGATTATTTGCCACGTTTAACTTCCATCAGCATCCAACCAACTGTGTTTATGCGCCCGACAGTTGCAAACAGGAATTGCGTGCAATTAGACACAAACTGCCACGGCGCAGCTTGGAGTCATCTTCAAGAGAATGGACTTCTATGGTGTTTAGCTGTCGGTGGCGATGCAATCGCGTGGAAAATTTATTCCGAACGTGGAAATATTTTCTTCCAAGATGCTATTGCATCTGTTTCTTTGTTTCTAAGCCTCGAAGTGAATTTATGTTTCAACGATCGGAGCAGAGATTATTATAATAACAAGTTGGCTTGTTATTTTTCTGCATTCAAATTATTTTTTTTCTTTCACAATCTAGACCAATGATGGCGAACCTATGATCCGCGGGTCAGACACTGGCCCACGCAGGCTTTTTAAATGACGCGTTGATTTTTATAAACTTATCGTCATATATATATAAAAGAATTTTAATTATTTTTCAAAAAATGTTGAAAAAATTACAAGTGTTCGGTTCGAGCTTAAAAGTGAGAAATAAATGCATAATTGTGTTTTATGAAGGATTTACGACTTGGTTATGTATACATATAGGTATTTTAAGTCTCAAATGTTATATGAGTTAGTTGTGTCCAAAAACTTTTATACAGCGCTTACGATTAAACAGATGTAATAAACACTGGATCCCATTCTCAGAATGGGTAGCTTTGCTAGTTTTTTTTATATAATGAAAGAGAGAACAGACAATAAAAAATATTAAGGAATAAAGTATATATTATCTAATGTATAGTGCAGGGGTGACTGGGCATGATGTCACCCCTTTTATATCAATTTTCTTGACGTCGACATTTATTGTTTGCTCTCCACTTGCAAAAGTAAAAGTTGTAAAACAAAAAGGAAACGTAAACGTTTTTAGAGGATTATAAAAGTGAGAACCAAAAAACAATAGTTTCTAACCATCCTCCCCTTCCCCTTTCCAAGTAGTACTAAAAAAAAATAATGAACAAAATTTGACCTACTTTTCGAAAAGATTCACCGTCACTGATCTAGGCTCTAAATCGACTATACGTAGGTGTCTTGGTATTTGTGAAAGTTTTCATTTTTCCTTTGGTCAAACGAGGAATCGTCGATTGTCACGTTACTTCCACCGTAGCACAGGTGTACTCGTGTGTAAAGATCCTAAAGCTTCTACTCTAATTCTACTCTACGTTATTCGCCCGTTTGCCAGCAAACTCGAAGCTTTCGACACAACCTCTCTTGTTGCTCCACCGATGTATTCGCTATTTACAGAAATTTTTCCAACCACTCTCTTTCTCTCTCTCTCTCTCTCTCTCTCTCTCTCTCTTGTGAGAACGCGAAACGAGTGGAACGCGACGAACGAGAACGTTAAACGATCGGCAATTAATCGAGGATTGATTAATCTCGAGGACCGCGCCGCTAAGAATTGCATCGTCGCTAATTATTCGGTGGAAAGTCTTCGGTCGTGAACGACGAAGACGCAGACAGGCTGAATCACTGAAATTAGGTTGCCAAGTGGAAGACGAGTGTCATTATTATAAGAGGGAGAGAGAGGAAGGGAGGGGAGTTAATCGGATTTACCGGCCGAGCAATTCAGCCGACTCGAAAACTGGCAACATCGTTCAATTTGCATAACGATGTAATTTAACGCATATCTGCTTGGTCGAAACGCTTCTTCCCCGTCAACGTAATCATGGCCACCGGTGTTTACGCAGCTTTCGAATTTTCCCCGATAACCCCCCCGTTTAACGCCGGATCCCCGTGTTTCCCGTAATAATTTTAACACACTGGCTTCCAACGTTCGCTCGCGATGCACGGAATTTCAGCGTTTCAACGACGAGCTTTTCGCTTCTCGGTGAAAAGTCCAGTCTTTTGAGTTACGCGTTGTTAGATAAAAATTGGTATGAAATGTTGTAGTACATAGTTAGCAAGTTTATTAGACTCTTGCAATTGATTTGTGGTTTGTTGTTGGTCAGGTTTTCACTGTTTCCACGTCATTCGAAGATTCTTATTACTATTAGGTGACGTTTCTTCCTTTTTACGAAACAAAGGATTATCAACTCCTGATTTTCAGGCTAGATTTTATGGTATACAGTCGAGTCAATGTTCTTAAGCAATCAACTTCTCTGGAAAGATACATTTTCGAATACAGATCGAGTATAGATCGTCACGTTTCAGATTAGTTTGAAGCACAACCTTCTCCCTTCCCTTCAAGCCCCCCCGTTATTAAATTTCATTAACGCTTCGCAACGACGAAGCTGCGCAAGAGTGAGAAACGTGAAACTCGACGAGAGAAAAGAACGAAAAGTACTGCACAACCTCCGTGAAAATATAAGCGTTCGTCTCTTCATCGAACCGCACGCTCGCGGCAATTAAGCCACGGAAGGAAACCGCGATTAGAAGGCGGCCGTTAAGGAAGAAGCTTCACGTGCACGTGTCTCGTAAGAAAGAACAGAAGAAGAAGAAAAAAAAAGAAAGAAAGAAAGAAAGAAAGAAAGGAAAAAAGGAGGAGAAAGAAAACTGCTCGCTTGCACGAAGCTTGCTCGCGCTTCTAATAAACCCTAATGTTCTACCAGAGATATTAGCATCGCCGGTAACGACGGGCGGACGTCGCGACGCCGGGTGTCGGCGGTTTCCACGCCGGGGTGACAAAAGAGCAGCCACCCTTTCAGCGTTCTTTCTTTTCCTTTTTTCTTCTCTCTCTCTCTCTCTCGCTCTCTCTCTCGCCGCACTGTTAGCTCTCGCTCTTTTTCACTGCCATTCCAGAAGTACCCCAGGTAAGCTCATTGCCGCTGCTTACAAAGCTTACCTTCCCTCGTCATCGTCGTCTTCTTTTTCCTCTGCCTCTTTCATCCCCTCCCCATCCTGTATTTCTTTAACTCTTTTTGGAAACTCGGCACGAGCGGTATCGCGTTCCTTCTTTCCTTTTTCCTTTTTGTCTTCCCTTTCTTTTTTTTCTTTTTTTTTTCCTTTTTCTGCAACGTGGGTTTCTTCACGTTCTTTCTCGTTTCACGTTCATTCCGATGAAACTTAGCGGATCAAGGCTGGCTCTTTCCCCACTGCGATTGGTTGATCGTAGACGTAGACGTGGCAAGCCTAATTACACGTTTTGCAGTTCATCGAGACAGTGGGTCGAAATTTTCTTTTAATTGAATTCAGTTGACAGAAATAAATAGAAGATACTGTCAGCTCGAATTGCTAGAAACTGGATTTCACGAATTAATTTGGATTTTAATACGACTCGCCCCGTTGGTAAATCAACTCGCAGCGTGAGAACATGATAGGTTCCAATGGAAAGTTGACACGTTTCTAACGTGTGTAATATTTAATTATCCACGCGGAAAATGATTTCAGACACGGAGGGGGGGAGGGGTAATTTTTCGTCGCGTTTACGCACTCGCCGCGAATTCCATGGTTTTCCGCCGCCTCGCGTGTGCGAAAGTTCCTGATTATTATTACTGGCAGCTCGACCTGGAAACTGCATAAATCTGTCCTCGAAATGGTAGTTAGTGCAATTAGAGGCAGACGAGCGGTTCTTTGCAAATTTCCACGGTGAACAGTCTTTTCGCGATGAGCTTCGCAATTTTGCATCGCGCGCGGGGATGTTCACACTTTTAAAGCCCCTCCCCTTTCTCCGCCATTGTCCGCCGGCACAACCGTAAAGTGTGCCCCTGCTCTGAAGAACAGACAGTGAAACAACAATAATAATAACGTACAATTTCATTCGGAAACAAAAGGAAAGAGAAGTTGTTAGCGGGATTATATATTTTTTAATTAATGCGAGACCCTCTGCAAGTTTCTACGAAGCTTATTTTCGTAAAAAAAAAATATATATATATATATGTACATGCCTAAAATGAGAAGAGAATGCCTTTTTTTTTATGTTATTTATTTATAATCTGCGAAATCACGTAAAATATTCAAAGTATCGTCAAATATTCAACGGATCCTAGCTTGACAAATTATTAATCGTTTGCTTGCTCTAAATTATATGGAGCGCGATAATAGTTAGGTCAAATGGTCGAATCGTGCGTTTGACCAACTGAAAAGGCACAAAGCTACCGACGTTGATTAAAAAAATTGGCCTGATGAAACATTCGCGAAGCCTGACAGTGTTTTCGAAGCGCTTTTGGACATGACAATCGGAAGCCTCTGGCAACTTTGCTTCACTTTTATCGTGTCGTTCAACGCGTACATCCGCGCCGTTTATTTTTTTAAAAAATCCACGTACGCAAGAGCGAACGCCGCCGGGATACTTTCGTTCGTACGCTGCCCCTAAATCTTCAGCGAAGTACCAGCGCAACAATAATAAATTATACGAGATAATAAATTCACCCCGAGGATTTTAGTCAGCGAATAACATCGCGTGCGTTTATTTTATTTGAAATGATTTAAAATCATTTTAACAAAGAGATTTTCGATTTTCATTTAAACGTTTCTTCATCTCAATGATATTCAGCAAATACCCAGGACTTTCAAATTTAGAAAAAAAAAAAAAAACAAAACTGAGTATCAACCGATAAATTTCCCTTAAATTTCCTTAAAATTCTGAAAATCTTGTATTCTTTTTAATTTTAATTTAATTTCTTTCTATCGGAAGAAGCAAATATCTTTACGCTTCAATTGTATTAATTTGATTGTTTTTATTTCGACAGAGTCAAATAAAATATTCTAAAGTATAATTAAATAAAATATTCTAAAGTATAATTAAATAAAATATTCTAAAGTATAATTAAAATATTCTGCAAGATTATTTCACGAAGTGTTGATACCTTTAGGCACCTCGATCTCGAATGAATCATATTTCTAAATTTACGTGCAACTGTATGTAATTTAATCGCTGTGTCTACAAAAGTAGAATATTTCTTTCTCGTAAGAAACAGCTCAGGCGAAACATCACGCTGCAATAATGTCGTGCGATACGACCCGGAAAAGACCAGGAGGAAGAAGACCTGTCCCCTGTTTCTTTTTAACCCTTTAAAGCAAGAGTCTCCTAGATTCCCGGTTGACACGGGCGGAGAATGTCAAAAAAAAAAAAAANGAAAAAAAAAGAAAAAAGACGGAAAAGAAATGATATCGCTATCTGTTTTTCACGATACAAGGAAAGTATTTCATTCGGGAGCTAGGACGAGCTACGTTCCTCCACGATGCGACAATTTGTTTTTTCTTCTTCTTCTTCTTCTCTCTCTTCTCTTCTCTTCCCAAGCAAACCCGCCGATCAATTCTTCTCACTCGCACGAATGATATTTTAATATCCTCGAATTGATTTATATTTAACGTCATTCTGAGTTCCCGCGTGGTAATTATATGTTTGCGATATAACGTCGAAATGAAAATTGAATTAAAATGCAATTAATATATGGCGGACGGATGTGCGACGAGTGCTGGAAAACAAGCCGTGGAAATTCGAAGGGGATCGCGTGCAACTTTAATTAACATTACCTTTGAATTCGTAATTGAATTTCGTGAAAACGATGTATTCTGGAAAGTAATAACGCGATTCTAAATTAGTCATGTGAGCGAACCGTAACGCTCGTATCTAATTACGAACGAACGATCGACTTTTTATCCCCCTGCTCCTTTTCGCACGCGTTGCGTATTTTCTTGCTGGAACACTTGAATGAATTAAACCGAATCGTGGTTTGCAGCTACGTAACATAATACGTTGATTTGTACGATACGAAGTTATCACGATCGTTCGATACTGGCACAGCTGAGGTTCTTGAAAATTTTCGAACCGTCGAAATTTGTAATTTCTTCTTCTTTCTTTTTAACTCGTCTGACTAAATGCGCAAAGCTGATTGTCGAATCAAGCATCGCGAAATGATCGTTTGTAGCCGATCGATTAATTGATGGGCAAGTTTACCATTTGACGGTCTATTGTCCAAGAGATTTAGCCACGCGGATGCCAGAGCGTTTCCGAACGTAGCTCTATATACATATATTTGCTGAAACTGTTCAGTCCTTGAGGGACTGCCAACTGTTTGAGTTTCCAACTACTTTATCTCCGATTACATTCAAGATACCGATACGATTACTGGCATTAATCCTACCTACTGCGGTATTAATTCAACTAATTTTCGCATTATTGCAACAGGAGGAATTCAATAGTCAGTTATCGCGAACACGTCTAAACCACTATGCCAAGATTCGAAGATTCTGAATATTTAAAGGAAAATAACAAGTTAGAGGGGAGACAAAAACTTAGAATTTTACAGTTTTAAGAAAGTTGGAAGCTCGATTTCTTGAGAATTGGAGAGACAAATTAGAATTCTACAGTTTCAGGAAATTAAAAACTGGGAAATTTTAAGAGGATAGACTTTCCTCGGAGAATTAAAATAGACAAAATTATAGCTTTTTGTTAACGAGCGTTTATTCTTATACGACTATATTTCTAATGGGCGTGGTGTTGAAAAATAAAATTGAGAAAAAAAGTGTTTAGATACTTTTAGACAACAGTGTACCTTCAAAGTCGTGCGTTACACGCTTCTCTAGCATCTCTCATCGTAAAATCGACTTGATTTCAGCGCGGAAATAAATTCGACGCGATTATTCACCGATCGGTCGGAGATAATCATTCAATGAAATGCCAGGCTGCAACTGCGCCGTATCTCGCGAGCCTGATCGCGTAGGATTCCGCTCTCTTAATCCTTCTCGAACATCAGTTAAGCGTGAGCGATCCCATAAAAACGCGCATTAAGCGAAGATTAAACCGGTGGGGAAAAATCTTCCGCCTCTCGGATCGTCCTCCTTCCTTCATATCGATGGATCTTGTAATTTACATTCGACTAAACCAAGCCCGTTTCTTTTCCTTTTCGTTCGTGACGATCGGTGCATTAACGCGCGTTTACAGTTTCAGTATTTAATTCAATTTAAACGTATGATTTCCTCGATCGCATTAAAAGTCCTTGCTCCAAATAAAATCGCTTATTTTTGTAAAATTTCGGGGCAATTTTTCTTTTTTTTTTTTTTTTTTTTTTTTTTTTTAAGTGATGAAAATGAATTGGGAGCTTTTCACAGAAATTTTNTTTTTTTTTTTGTTTAGAATTTATGCTAGTACTTTTCAATCTTCATTTGCAGCTAATTTTTTCCAATGTCTGATTGCGAGACAAAATGTGAGATCAAAGATTTACTCATAAATGCTAATAAAAGATATTTCTCTCGCCGCTTCTTCCACCACCTACAGCGATCCCTGCGAGCTTTATTAAAATTGCCTTCATTGTCTCGAAAATTACGATAAGGTTCGCGACAAGGCTTTTCTTCTGAAATATTCAGCGGACGATAATCGAAGGATTAGCGTGGCCAATCTTCCGCAGAGATGAATGCAAGTAAATTTACATCCAGCCAGCGTTGCGTCGTTTTGTCTTTATGAACTCGTGCAGAATATCGCTGAAACGGCCAATATCTTCCAGCAGCAAACAAGCTACAGTTTAACTTTTTTCCAACTGTTCCATTTTACTGCAGGTACAATTATTCGATTTGAAAAAAAAAAAAAAAAAATATCCCATTGAAGAGGCAGAGAATTCGAGAACTATTTGCACAGACTTTCATTTCGCTGATGCTCGATCTTCCCCTCCTCTGTAGACGTAACACGCGAGAAACGTTGTTTCGACGAGCTGTCCGATCGAACGATTTGTTTTGTCCGTCTTGTTAATGGTTCTCATCATTTACGGGGTATAATCATTCGAGACGATCTGCAGCTAGACCGATGAAACACGTGACAAAATGTGTTTCGCGCCATCGATCACTCCCCTACCGGGCGAAAAAATGGCATCGCGCCGCGTTTCCTGGTCCCAATATGGACATTACGTTTTTACACGAACGGCATCGATCGGTATTTTAAAGGGTGAAAGATTGAAGAGCGCGAACATCGCGTGGAACACCAACGTCGATTAAAAAGGAATATATTGCTCGAGATATACATATATATTTTTTTTGCTGCAAACTTTTACCAACATTCTTTCACACCTCTGTCACTTTTGAAGTGTCGAATGGCTTTCGGACAAATAAAGAGCGTTACAGTATTTTCAAATTCTTTGTCTTTTCAACGTTTCGTCTTTAATTGCAATTCTTGCAATTAATAATCTCTCTTCCTTTATTTCCCATTTTATTCGTGTCCTCTTCCCGGAGCTTGCAATATTTTCCAATATAATTTTAAACATTCGTTTTATTAAACTTTCATGCTTTTAACTGCCTCTCTCTCTCTCTCTCTCTCTTTTTTTCTTCTTTTTTTTCTTCCTCAGAGACAAACGAAGAATATTTTCAAATATATCGTTGTTGAACTTTTTTACGTAAGCTCTTTTTTATCTGTAAACGATACGTCTATCTTTTTAACCATTTTTCCACTCCCACGTTTATTCTTGTCCTTCCCTTTTTTTTTTTTTCGGCTTTTTAGCACTCATCAATTTTACCATGACCAGCGAAGGTTTCTATCAGGCAACAGTTCAATGACTTCGAACGAACAGAAGAAGAATGTGTCTAGTCACTGTTGAGATATCAAATTCGTGCAAGAATAACGGGCATCTGATTCACGCTGTTTCATACCGCGTGGCGACGACGACGATATCAATTTTCACTTTGAATTTCAACCTATGAAATTCCCCCCCGTTAATACCACGATTTTTGCATTTCGCGGTGTTTTGCGCATATTGTCCGAAATCCGCGCCGTGTCGAAAATATTCGCGCGTGATTTGGTTGACCCGCCGATAAGCTTTTATCGCTGTTATCCTTTTCTTTTTTTTTTTTTTTTTTTGTTTTTTGTTTCGTTTCGTTTTTCAGAAATTTTATAATCCTTTAATCCGCCGGGATCGGATTGGACGTTTATTTTTTCGAATCTCGTCTATCGGGCACTGAAATTTAGCATTTTCTTAAATGTCAACAATTTTGAATACAAAAAACAGTTGAAACAAATAACAAAATTACACAAATTCGCCGATCTTCACTTGCACGAAAGTCAACAAACTTCGTCTTCAGATAGTTCGAATGAAAAAAAAAGTAATCTCCCGAACGATAACGCAGAGACATTTTCGTTCACCGCCGATCGATAGCTCGCCGACGAGAACAATGCGCGTCGCCTGAAAGCTCGTAACGACGCGGCGTTAGATGAAATACCGAACGATAATTAAACAACACTTGGACAGAGGCGCCTGGAAAGAGAAAAGAGAAAAAAAAAAGAATACAGGAGGGCGCCCCCAGGTTCCTTTTGTTTCAAAACAGCCGCCGATGCAACGGTGCGTGCACACACGGCGCTAATAAATCACACAGCCGAAGAGTGAAAACATTTATTCGGCCAGTCGCACGCGGCAAATCCGGGAGGGGAGGGGGGGGGGGGGAGGCGAAATCTTTTTATCGGGCTGGCGCTTTTGTCCGATAGTCGGTGGGCCGGAGACATACGCGCGTACACGCCAGCCCGGATTATTCGTGTAATCGCGAGTTCCGCGCGCGCGATAGCATCGTGCTCGCACCCTCGTCGCCACGATGATGAATGAGGGAGCATCTTGGCTACGTTCAATCGATGAACCTGCTAGGTTATTCCCTCATAACCCCCGTCTGTGCTCGTTCGTGCGCCAGATACCTTACCACGCGATATCTTACTATTATTGGAGGATTACAGATATTTATGGAATTTCATATTTTCACCAGGAATTCCAACGTACGTACGTTCGTTCGGCATACTAAACGTTCTGGCGGAGAGAAGGCACTAGCCCAGTAGATAAATAGATAAACTTGTCAGACTTATCCTCGCGTGCGAGTGGAAACGAGATTCGAAAGAACCGCGAGAATACCCGAGAGTCGTGTTTGATTCCCGTAGAAGCAGAATTTCGTACGAGCAGCAACACGACTGCAATTTCGATTCACGATTTAACGTTGCCTGGTGCGTTTCGAAGTTTCGAAACCTGCCCCTCCTCTGCGTTCGCGACAATTTCACTCGCGCGTAATTACTCGCGCGGGCCATTATAAATGCACACCGGCGAGGAAACATTCGCGTGCTAATCAGAAAGTAGGTCGAACCGAATCCCCAGGATAGCTGAACCGAGGCTCCCGCTGCTTATACATACGACGCGATTCGCCCGCGATATGAATAATTTATCGGCATCGGATATCGGATAATAGCCTTTCTAAAATTGACACAGCCTGGAAAGCAGGCATTTAGCGACTATTTGACGGCGATGGCTCGACGTCCCAACCCTTCTTATCGCTTCATCCCCGCCGCAACCGCTCCGCGCAGGTTACGACGCTGAAAATTTAAGGCGTGACCGACATTCACGGCTGACGAGCGATACCGACATTGGCCCAGTGCAACGATCGAATATTTCATAATTAATAACTGTGGGTGGGTGGGTGTGCGCGCGCTCGTGTGTTGACAGAGCGACTAATTTTTAATAAGCACTGTGAAATATGAAATACACATTAACCCTTTGAGTGTTTTATTGACACATTCATCCGAACTGTGGGAGAAGCGTGTAACAAGTCGAAAAGTTCATTCGCCTTTGTCCAACTTCCAACACGCAAGCAAGCTGATTATTTTCTGTATCGTTTCGAACGCTCAAAGGATTGGTGTAAACACGCTTTATTATATTATATTTTGCGCTTTAAAGTGATAATGATTCGCAGTTCTGATTATTACATACTCTCGAAGTTTCCATCGCGTTAATAACGCGTTCGGAAATGTTCGAATTGAAAGACTTAGGCAATAATGTCTGAGTGTAATGGCGAGTGATTAATGGG
The DNA here is from genome assembly GCF_011392965.1 of Frieseomelitta varia. Classification (NCBI taxonomy): domain Eukaryota; kingdom Metazoa; phylum Arthropoda; class Insecta; order Hymenoptera; family Apidae; genus Frieseomelitta; species Frieseomelitta varia. The sequence continues at coordinate 107,454 of NW_025110126.1, forward strand.
AGGGAATAATTTTTGTTCGCAGAGGCACGAGCCAGAATAAGCGGCCCGCCGGATATCTACGTGAAAACCGGCAGTCTCCTCACGCTCACTTGTCTCATGTCTCAAGGACCTCACGATTTAGGCACAGTGGCTTGGTTCCGTGGTAGTAAGCCGGTGGTGACGTCTCCACACTCGGAGAACGACGTAAACGGCGAACCACGCATCACCGTCGAAACCGAGTGGAGCGACGCCCTCACGTCAAGGTGCCATTTTTTTATTCACTGGTTTGCATCGATATATATTCGTTAGTGGCGAAAATTATGGGAATGAGGAAGAAGTATCTCCCTTCGTAATTGTTATTATTGTCAGAAGAAGGTACGACCAGTCCATTTTTATTGATTTTCAGCCCGCCAGGAAGAAATAATCGAAAAAAAAAAGAAAAGATTCAAACTCCATATCGGAAATTATACTCCGCAAGACCATCGATCATTATCAGAATATACTGCAGAAATTGAGGATGCAGCTAGTTTCAAAATTAAAACAACATCGATAGGAGAATCAATCCCAATCCCGCCCTCGGAACGGAACGACATTAGTTATTGGTCAACATATTACCTGGTTAAGCGCATAAACCAAGCATGGACAAGCTTTCAATCTCAAAACTAGAACAAAACAACCATACACGCTGCAACGGGCCGAATCCCCCTCGGTACATCTAAATATACTTATCGAAACTACAGACATTATTCAACACGTTACTACACGACACGAGCAAACTAAATCACTTACACCGAAACTTTCAAAAGCGAAACAAGTATATTCATCATGCGAGAGGCAACAACATCCACGTACAATAGCAACTCCGCCATTCTCTCGCGTTACTAACACATTTTCCCTCGTGTGTGTGTTTTTTTAATTGTTCCACGGTTTTTTTTTTTAGTATCTTTTAATTGTTTCGAGATTCGAAGTGTGAAAATCTGAATATCAATTGATATTTTGAGCTGTATATTTCGATCAACCGTAAAAAAACTTGATGAAACATTTCAATTTTCATTATATTCCCATTTAACGGAGATTTCAACACTTTCGTATATAAAGTAATCTTTTTAAGCGAAACTATTCTCACTCAATTGCCAATTTATTGCCATTTCCGAAAAACGAGCTCAACTGGATTTATCCAACAAATACCAATTTTTAATACCGCATCGTTCGCGTCAGAATTCGTAATTCAGATGTAATAGATTAGCTAGATTTCACGTAAACATTATCTTTATTTTTAACTTCGTTCTCCTTTAAAAGGGGCGGCAAAATATCTCACTCTCTTAACCTTTTCACTGCGGCGCACTTTCGGAGCGAACAATCAGCACAGACGGCGCGATATTCTACTGTTAAGTGTTGCGACTGATTGTCCACTGACTACTGACCAAAACAGTATCTGGAGATTTGATACTATTCTCAGAGGTTGAAAAAATACATAATTACAAATAAATTAAAAATATCCAGCATCTGATCTATTTTAAGTGGTTTTCTAAGCTATTTTTAATTTACTTAATTTGCACATTCCTTCAATAATAATTCGTGAACAAAAATGCAAAATTGATAATGAGGAACAAATTTATTTTGACAATTTTAACACAATGAGAACAAAAATAATATAAACGAATAAAGATAGTAGAGACAATTTAATAATTGATTTAATAATGTGTGATATATTCTGAAGCATGGATCAACGCATAAACCTACTTCGCATTCTTTGCATTAGATATCTAATTTCCCGTCAGATTTTATATTTAGTACATACCACACACTTTCGCGCTTGATTCTTTCTTTTCGCAGCCGGATTAAAATATTTAATTGGAAAATGCCTTTCAATAAGACGTAATGGATTATCACTATTCCTTTTCCCTTGATATATATTTGAAGTTTGTAGATACTTTCCAAATACTTGTTGGATCAATTTTAAATGAAATTCCGCGAAAGGTAATTCTTTACTTGATACATATTTATACAAAACATATGAGTTCTAAATACTTACATCTAATAAATGAGAAAAAAATTTTTTGTACCACTTGTAACTTTTTCTTATTGATTCAAGGGTACTAATATGGCGATATCAGTCTTATCGACAATTCCCATGAAACGATTATATTCTTGAACTCTTCACGTCGGTTTTTGTGTCGGTAATTTTGTTCGGTAATTAACCTTCTATGTGTGTCTACCATATCAGTGTAATGCAAGCTGGTCAACATCCAGATTTCTCTCTTATCCTGCCATTTGATGCATAGTATTCCGTGTAGACAATTCTGAACAACAATGAAAACTGCACAATGTGAAGACAACTGACTGAACAGTATTGAAAGAAATATCGGTGTACAGTTGCTATGTTACATAGGTCGATAAATTCCATGTTGAAGCAATTGGTAAAACAGTTACAGTGTTACAGTAAGAAAAACATGAAGGGCGTATATTTACGTATATTCGTATATATTGATAGACGTGTGAGGGCGTATATATACACCCTTTAGCAGTGAAAGGGTTAAGCGCTGTATTTCCACATCTACCGTCCCAAACTTTCGATTCTTTCGCCGAGAGATCTCGAAAACGTGCGGTCGAGAGTCGAACGAGAGCAGATATCCGCGCGATGCCGAGATTTGTCTCGAGAGACAAATCAAGTAAGTGGTAAGAGGGGTCGAGCACGCAACTAGGAAGAAGCCACTGGGGAATGAATTTCTCGTTCTTGAGAAATTAGGCTGCGAGAGGCCTCTGGGGAGGGGCGGGCGGTGGTGCTCGTAAATTTGTCGACGTGAAACGCCGGCCTGACAATCGTCAATCACGTCCAAAAACAGACGCAGCCCATTTGCAGGCTGCAATATTCCCGCGACATAGAAACGCCAGCCGAGGCTGACAAGGGCCAGCTAGAAATGCAGAGCATGCCCGATGCGTCTTCACGGTGCACGGGCTGCCTGACAAAGGAGTACCCTGTTTCCTATCCTATTCGAGGACCGGCTGAATATCATACAACGTGCCAAGGCACGGTCTGAATATGCGATCGGAGAAAAGGTTATGATTAGTGATGGCAGTCCGGGTTCGATATACACTTACACGGCGATACCTGTCGCGGAAATATTTCGTGCTCCTCCAATTTTATTTGACCCGCGTTTAACGCCACATCTGACCAATTTATTTATTTATTCACGGACGTAAGAAATTTCGACGATTTCTCGCACAAAAATTTTTCTCGCGCAAAGTTTTTCCCATTTTTTACCATTTTCTTTCATTACATTTTACTGTTGTATATACTTTACTTGCAAATATGTAAATATATTTACTTGCAAGTATGTTTTATTATTACATTTACTATTTTCCGTTATTATTCATTATTTTTTTACTATTTTATAAGATGGTGTAAAAATAGTATATATTTACTATTTTTTTTTTTTTTTTTTGCTATTTTCTTATCTGATCGTCGATATTTGTAGTGTTAAACGATCGACATTGTTTCTAAAATCCCTCTCTTACGGACAAAGTTTCAAAATTCTCAATGATGATGGTATATTTCCAAGTAAGTATATTAATTTAGTATAGTTGGCTTCTTATTGAAAAGAATTTGGGAATTTGCGTTACGTAAAAAGAATTAAAAAGTGAAATTTAACTTGGATGTCACTCGTATGATATTTGCGTAAATTCGTAAATTTAAGAAATGGTATTTTGAACCGTTTCACGTATAATCCGAGTATTTTTACAAGAACGAACATTATTTCGCGCTTGCCTCTTTAATTTTTCCCTCTTGAAAAGTTTACGGCAGTCGTAATCCCTTTACACCCCTCATTTTTTAAACGAGGGATCGTAATTTCCGCCTGGCCCTTGGTTGTTAAACTATTCCAAGCCGAAAGCTGCAATTTTAACGAACGCGTTAATGACTGAACAGTCGAGTGCCGTTTTTATTTTCGTAACACGTTCAAGCTAAATGTCACGAGCCAATTTTCAAGTTCAATCCTTCCACGCATCTTCAACGAGCACGAGCGCAGATAATTTCAAGATTCAATCTTCAATCTTAACATTTGTTTCCCTTTCTGCCCATTGTAATTAATCAATTACCACTTGTGCACGTTTCTAGAGCGATTTCTAGTATAAAGTCAACTGTTAACCAAATGCATATGTGTCAAAAATATCGAGGGAATAATATTGCGAAAGTGTTTCGACAAACAGATTTTACATACACGCACATAACGAGTAATAATAGATTAGATTATCTCTCGCCACGTAAGTTCGATCAAACTATCCAATAAACTTTTCACTGAAAACTTCCTCTTTTTCTCTTCCTCTCTTTTTCACTCTCTCGCTCTCTCTCTCTCCATTTCCCTATCTTTTACCGTACTCGATGCAGACATTTCTAGGCGACATTCCTAGGAGACACTCAGACACGTTTGCCCAAACCCCCCGATGGCCATGCGCTCTTCATTCACACCATGACTTCAGGCACTCTCATATCTGTAACACCCTGAACTACATATTTCTTTACTCGCACGTCCATCCAGCCTCGGACACGTTTCGCTCGTTTAACAAAAGTTCCATCAATTATCCGATATCGACCAATGAATCACACACGCGACACGGCGGCGCGCAAAGAAAATTTCCACACGCGGCAATGTTCAAAAAAGAAATCGTGAGAATTCGACGACGAAGTTTAATTTTTAATATTTAATTTTCGTTAAATTGTATAGAATTTTTTATTAATTTTATCATATATACATATTTAATACAAATATATAATAAATTATAAATAATAATATATTATTAATTATATTATATTAAATACATATATATTATTAAAAATATTATATAATAAATTATAAATAATAATATATGAAATATAATAATATATAACATATGTTATATATAATAATATATAAAATATTAATTTAATTAATTATTTAACCACAATTATATTCTATTTATATTATTAATGTTAATAATTCATTTAGAATCAAAATATAACATGCAAATATTACTTTTTTTATTTTATATGATATAATAAAATTGTATTATACGTATATATAATGTAATTAATACACGTTACATTTATAATTCGTTTCCATTACCCGGGAGGCGGCGGGGAGGCGGGAGGGAAGTTGATTAAGACTCGGGCACACACAGTCGAGAGCATTAAAATAATTATTTCTCAAGGCGTGTTCAGTCGTAGCAACGGCTGCAACTGGGACACTGTTACGTAAACTCTTAAACGATCGTTATTAGCCATCCGGGTGCGATACGTTCGTACGCTACGCTAACACGAAGCTAAGTAGTAAAATACAACTTACCGCGGGCAAATGATCAATCAATAATCTATTGGGAGCGAATTGCCGGAATTTCTTTGCCGAGTCCCACTGTCCTGCTACGACACTAGCCAGTGCATCTGACACGGAGTTATTTCCTGTCGTTTCCCGCTCCACCGATTCAGATTGTTCGGAAAAACGATCCTCGCTTTGTCGCAAACTCCATTAGATTACGTTTCGCAGCGCGAAAGTTTCGCCCTCAGATTTCAGGCTTGAGACAGACGTGTATTTTTGAATCGTAATTTGAAAAGAAATTTCATTTCGTTTGATGATTTTTTTGTTCTCACAAGTTTCGCGCGTTGATTTCACTTTCAAATATTATCGTTCCTAGGTATCGACTGATCGCTTAAATCACTCGTGTGATTTTAATATCATCGTTTTGATGAGATTCATTTGCGCGTGGAATTAATTATTCGCAAATTCGCGTTCAAATAATTGATCGACGTTCGTTTTAACTTCGGCAAATATTGGCTATAACAACACGCGTTGTTAAAATAACGATAATGAAGACAGAGGATAGAATGTCCGGGGGTAAATTTTTCTAGCGTGAATTATAGGAGATCCTCCGATATCCAACGAAAAATGAAATAAATTCTTGATCGAGTTCGACAGGTATTAATTAAATCACGATTCGTCAGACACGACACGTTGCTCTACCAGTTGCCTTGTTCGATCAAAGTTTGCAGATAATTTTTTTAACAAAACACTCACGCAGAGTTAGCTTTTATCAACTCGACGACTAATAAATTATTCTGAACAATTTCACGACGTTTGTCGTCGGTCAAATGTTACCAACAGTTGATAACACTTTCCGACCTATCCGCGACGGAAGTTATCAATGGCTATTAGCCGCAGCTAGATACAAAAATACGAAAGTACACTTTCCGTGACTGAGCTACAATATTCCTCCCAAAAGGACGATTTATTTTACTTAGAACCGGCGCGCAGCTCCCTTAACGTCAATGTGTACCAGGCATTATGTTGCGTCCTAGGAGGGAAGTATTTGGCGGCCATTATTACGGGGCTGAGAAGAATGATGTACAACGCTGCCACCGGGATAATACGCTTTAGGCGAACAGGATCGTTGGATTTATTTTACGGCGTTTGTCTATGACACGTGACACATCCGCTGTGTCTGACAACGATGTATCCGACGATGTTTATTTTTATTGTTGCCTGCTCGCGCCAAATCCAAACTTCGTACCTAGTCAGCTGAATCCTCTTGCTGCCATTCGTTTATTGTCTCGCGTTTACATTCGTACCTCGATCGGAGAAAAAAATTCACAAAGAATCGTTCAAATGCAGCCGTGTAAGTCTGAAAACTTGCGACATATCGCGACGTACAACATTTCCACGGACAAGTCAAATAAATTCGTTATTTCGAACTCTCGAAAAATTTAGAAAAAGAACAAGAAAGAAAGAAAACGATCAAAGTGTTCGAAATTATTCACAATAGAAGTCAGAAGCGCCGAGGTTTCTTTTATCATTTAGAAGCAGGAAGGCGCCTGTATTTTATTCAGGATTTATTCGTGGCTCGGCCGGAAACCCGGTACTCAGCCTGTGGCTTTTAACAGTAATTACGGCAGTCGGTATTAATGAATTAAACCGTGAAGTAATTAAAGTTTCAAATGATGAACGGCCGATGGAACTGAATCGCGAAACGCGTGTATTTTTCGTATCGAAGGGAGAGGGGGGGGGGGCGCTCGATCAGAAGTGGGCGGGGGAGATTTCATCGTACCGCAAGCGCTATTAATCGGCAATTAATAGCCGTTAGATCATCGATGCTTCATTGTTAATTTCGTCATGAATTATTTCATGCATTCGCCGGAACCGCGTACCGATAACCACTCGCGAAATTAAAGCCATTTCTATCATTCATATGCGATTGCTCCGTGAAATTTATGCGTCTGACATGTTTTTGCGTGTTAGGGGGGCGTGTGATCGGATTGGACGCGAGTGACAGTCAGATCAAGCGACTGTGCTAATTCACTAATTCGATCTGAATGTGCTTTCAACAGAAATGTTTGCAGAAGTATTTTTCGTTTTCATTTATTCAACGTTTGCAGTTACCAACAGGATTGGCAGATCGGGACCGTCGGGAATAGTACTTTGAAATTAAATGCTTAACTATAATGTTAATTTCATCACTCGATCTGAATGTACCTTTCAACAGAAATGTTGCAGGATATTTTTCGTTCACATTTGTTCAACGTTTATTTTATCTGCGAAAAATTTGAAATTTGAAATTTTCCACTGTTTCCTGCTGCGAAGAAAAAAAATCTGTTGCTACATTGTGACGTATGTATGCGTTGATTGTACAAAAAACGTATATATATATATATATATATATATTTCACTCGCGCGTGGCGAAAGTAACGTGTATCAAGATGAAAACTCGCAACGCGCGAGTCGAAGGAGGAAGCAAAGAGTTTCTGGCAATTAATTTCACAGTGTATCGCACGATTGTAATAAATTAATCCGCAATACGGAGAAGTCGGATAACAAGTAGCAATATTTTGTCTAATGCGAGCGTTCTTTCGTTCTGATCGCAGATTGAGGATCACCCATGCAAAGCTAGGCGACTCTGGGAATTACAGTTGCGTGCCCACTGTAGCGGAGAGGGCCAGTGTCAACGTGCATGTTATTAACGGTGAGTTTCACATATAAATTGCACGGCATGCTGCCCTTTGTGTCGTATATTTTAACAGTTGATACAATTGCAAATGAATCGAAACGCCGGCATTCCGATACACACAATTTGCACTCGTTTAATATTCTCGTCTGTGAGTCTTCATTAAATTGCGATCGTAACTTTTAAATATTTCACCATACGCGTCCGAAAATGGAATTTCTAACGATTTTGGGAAAAGTTGTATTACGTATTGATTGGACGCTCCGTCAATGAAATATAAATAAGAACAAAATGAAAATTCAAATTTAGAAGATAGAGGGAAGAGGGGGACTCTTGATTTTCACTGAAGCTTCGTTCGCTCGAATTTCACGAGCAGCGGTAATGGGTAATTCAAATAAAAAGAATCGATTAGACAGGTTCGTCTAATCCGGTACGAATTCAATCCTGAAATTGAACAGCTCGTAACAGAAACTCAGTTGGATATTTTTATTTTTTTATTTTTTTTTTGTCGGGGAGTATATTCTAAAGGTTCTTCGTACAATCTGTCAATGTTTCAAATAAAAATGGGAAACTCTAACAGCGGCGTCCGACCGTATTCTGTGTGCGTGTATGTATTTATATAATAAAATTTCGAAGCCCGAAATATAATTAAAATCTTTAATCTCGTTACTTTCATACAGCCCGCGGAAATTCGTTTTATCGCCTGTCAATAATAGATTTCATTCATATTTTAATTGGTATTTGTAGAGAGACGGAATGAAATTGAAATTTCATTATTTAAATATTCGATAAATTTTATTATAATTAAATAATGTGATTAAAAATATTATAAACGTGCATAAACGTCGGAACGATTTACGATAAATTACGTGATGATAAACCAACGGATGTGAAATCATGATGTGGAATATTTTTAATAACGAATTCGAACCACCAACCTCGATACTTTTAATTATGATTAAAATGCTCTTAATTACACACTTCGTGCTTCCATTAAAATATTCTCTCTCTCTCTCTCTCTCTCTCTCTCTCTCTCTCTCTCTCTCTCTCTCTCTCTCTCTCTTTTGCATTTTATTTCCACTTTCCGATGTTCATCGGTTATTTCTCGAAACAAAAAAAAAAAACAAAAGAAAAGAAAGTTTCCCTGTAATGTTTCACGCTCGCAGCGCGATCGAGAACTTTCCAACTTCGATCGTGTCTTATTCTTCGAGATTTCACGAGCCAAGAATCGCGCTCACCGCGGAACAAAAGAGTTCGATCGGACGCGAAACGAATTTTCAAAAGATCCCGCTCCAATTCCCGTGTCTGCCGAACAATCGGAACGAAGACTCTCGCCGTCCAATTAGAAATTTTCGATTAACGTAATTACGGTAACGAGACAGTATTAATTAAATCAAGTTGCAAGCGCGGATGAAAATCTACAAAGGCAGCTGCGTTCGAAATGTTAAGAGATCCGCGAGAAAGTTAAAACTTGGAGGAGAGTGTCGGGCAATTTCGTACGATTTCGTCAACGATTTTTCGAAACGTCGCACGGAAAATAACCGATGAAACGATGAATATTAATCGGCCCCATGAATCTGATTCTGCCGGTGCGGGGCGGCACCGTTAAAAGCGTCCCCGCTACGAAAATCGAGGCAACCCTTGTTAACACAGAGTAAATATGGGCATGAACGTTTAATTACTTTATATAAAATTCAAATTCGCGAGGAGTGATTCATCGATTTCCGGGGCCGTCTGCGCCTTGCCGAGTATCAAAGGCGAGGATCTGCAAGCTGATTTGCTCATCAAGACGGTTTCACGCTAGGAAACCTCGTAAATAAATGGAATTAGGTATGAGAGCGAGACGGTGCAACTGCAGAGATTGCAAAGACCCGGAGATATGACGGTGCTTTTAAGCCTCTTGGGAATATTTCCGAATATGAAACGTTCCGAGAGTGCTTTTAATATCTTCCTGAGGGGGGAATGTGTTAGAAAAAAAAAATGGTCCACGCTAATTGCAGTTAGACTAGGAAAAAACGAACATTCTATATTTCATCTCTACGGTGTTAAATCTTTTCTTTCTTTTTTTTTTTTCTTTTTTGCGATCGTGACGAAAGCGCAACTTACAACAGGCGATAAGTGATTTTATTTCTGAATATTTTCGAGTGACGATTTATGAATTAACAATAAACGACAATTAACAAGTTGTAACACCAAGGATTATAACTCACCCACCGGTAATCTCCTCGATAAAGATGATCCTTCAATTTGTGATTCGTGCAAAATCCGATTGACGATGGAATATATTATTGCCCAGTGCAGGAAACATGAACGTGAGTTCATTCCTCTCTGAATGACGACCTAAAGGACAAAGAATCGGTCTTAAAACTAACTGTATCTTCAAAGGACTAAACTTATCAAGAACCTCAGAAAATATAAATTTTTCTTACCTCTGAAAGTCAACTACTAGTTGCTAAATCGAATATCCCGGTCTGCTACTGCGTCCACACGTTTTTCCTTGAAGACTGTAGCCTTAATATGTAAAGTTTATATTCTTTATATTTTCTCTATTTATATTCTTTATATTATATTCTTTCTATTTATATTCTTTATATTATATTTTCTCTATTTCTATTCTTTATATTTTGCACTGATGTAGCTGTAACTAAATGAAGTTTCCAAAGCTTAAATAAAACGAAAAGAAAAAAAACTAACTATATAATCTTGTATAACCTAACTATATAACCTAGACCTACTATACTATACTATATAATCTAACTATATAACCTAGACTTTTATAATAAACTCTAAGATTGATAATAAATCTTTATGGTAAACTGTACGATTTAGTTCCAAGTCGCCAATAATCCAAGTGGTTGATGCGACTTCAAATAATGAAGGAAAAAAGGGAGAAAGATTTATGAATTAAATTTTTTTGCGAGTCGGAATTGCGTACAGTTTTGGTTTCTTGCCATCGCTTTCGAATTACCTATCGAAGGTGTCCGCACGATTCGCGAACGAAGAAACGTTTTTACTGCTTCTCAGGGTTTTTAGTGGCCTGTGAGGGAACCGTGGAACCGTGGAACCGTTTTCCGGAACGATCTTGTAAAATTTGAACGTCTCGTTTCGATGAGCTCGCGTAAAAAAAACACTGAAGCGCTCGGAAAGAAACGACGGACGCTAGTTCAATTCCGAAGAGTTTCCAATTTTTAGCTGAGAAACGCTCGAGCTGATACTTTCCGCGAACAGCATTGCAAAAGCTTCCTCGTACGTGCAAAGAATACACAATCACAGAATTATACACTTGTACAATTCGACGTTTATTCAAAAGCGCTGCAGTTTGTCCGATAGTTCGCAGAATCCACTTGATCTCCGTCTTTACTTTTGACAAATGAGCGTCATTTATGGTCTTCAGGTAGCAGGGATTACAGTTCTCTGGAAGATCCGAGAATCCTTTGCGTTTCATGTTTCCACTTCAATGTGAATTAAATTTACTACTTTCTTTACTACACAGAATAAGACAAGTGGTTAGAAAAAAATTCCTCCCGTCTGCTTATGTGCTCGCTGTTTGCAGAAGCACACAAAATTGCGATGATGCGCGAATGAATGATGAATAAAACATTCATTTTACGAGTAAGTCATTTGTTGGGGTATTGAAACTCCCGAAAGACACGATAGAAAAGAAAGAAGAGAAAAACGAGCAAAATTCAGAAAAATGGTCGAGGGAAAATGCTTAACCGCAGGTCTTGCGCTGGAATGGATGCCACGCACGTCGAGAATCTTCTGTTCCAAAACTTGCAATATTCTCTCAATTTTAATCATACATTTAAACAAATAATACATTTATTGCTTCTCGATCGTTTCTATCCAGCGATACCGTACCGACGGTAGTTCAATGAGAAAGCGACGAATTATTGTATACGATTTTGGTCACTCGTTACGGTCCGCAATCAGTTAACGGCGCCAAGAAGATCGTAAAAGATGAAAGAAGAACGCCTCGCAGATCGACGAGGCAAATTGTATCGTCGTGGTCGGCAACGGGAGGCGCGTTAATTCCGAAAATTGTCAGAGAACGGCGAGAATGGAAAATGATCGTGCTCCGTCGGGCGATTATCTCGTAATTCAACCGCAGCCAATCGTCCGCACCCTCCCGTTTCGTTAATAACCGGCGTTTTCATCCGAATAACAATTTCGCGTCCGTGGGAAGTCTCGCTGGTGGAAATTCGAGCGTGCGTTTTCGAAAACGCGGGAGCTCGCCGACAAAGGCGAGGTTTCGAGAGATCGAGAGCAACAGGCACGCGTCCGGTCGATCGCGCGTATCGATCCGCCGATGCGGCCCACCGCGCTCAACGTCCACACGCCGTTGTCTCGAATTTCGCGGGCCGTTTGTAATTGAAAGGTTCCGCCTGTTGGAACAACGCGAGATTAACAAGCTGCCGAGTTAATTAACTTGGAGCAGGAGCACGTTCTGCCGGTGATCACATTGGATCCATAACCCGGCCCGGAGAAATCCGAGAATTACCTCCCGAATTTTCCTCCGCGTATTTTTCTCTCCCTTTTCCGCTTTCGTTTCATTTTCTCACCGAGCTTCTCTCTCTCGCCGCGCTGAGTATTATTTTCAGATTGAATTGCCGTCAACTTCGAATTAAGACTTACGGGTAATTATATTCTGATGTCTTCTCGAAGACGAATATATAAAGGAAAATTGTATCTCGTCGAGCGAACGAAAGGTAAAACCATTTTATTTTCTTTTTTTTTTAAGTAACAGCTTTGATATGTAACCCAACTGTGACATGATCATGCGATCACTTGAGAATTGTTTCAGAAACGATCAACATCGTAGTGTTCCGTATACAGGATATAGTTAACAATTGCTTCTCGAAGAGTTTCAATATTTCGTGATTTAAATGATTGTTTTCCCAATGTTTTCACATTTGGGAATCTATTCGGATAAATACTATCTGTAATACTTGTAGAGTGTTTTCTAATAACATCTATAGTCTTTGCAGAGTATTATAAATATTCAATGTTTGGTAAACGAATGCATTTGGAGCAGAGCCGAGTATCACTTCGAAGATCTCGTCCAGTGAACGATGACTACTCGTTGAAAATTTTTTTCTCAGCGTTATACAATAACGTTGTAAAAGTTGTAGTTGAATTCTGACTCGCAAGTACAGCCAAACGTCAAAGCATTTTATCGTTTACGTAGCGTTTATCGATGCTTGCCGAAAGTCCCGTGAATCTATCAACGAAAAACGAATCTGTCGTTCGAAACGTACATACATTGGGAAGCCTGTCTCCTCGAAATACGAAAGATACAAAAGATAGATAATCACAGACGAACCCGTTAATTTTCACGAACGAATCCTTTCAGCCCGGTTAAAGACGTATTGTTAAACCGGTCGTAGAATTGTCAAACTATCTCAGTTATCTTTGCTCGCCTTGGACGCCTATACGTCCTGTATACGTAACTTGCACCTTGTCTCGCGGAGACAACGATGTAAACTGCGTTCATATCGCCTCGCGTATATTGTATATACATTTTACCACACGCCAGTTGAATGTCGATGATAAGCGAGTGTATAAACTGCCAAGTCGCGAGATGTAAACACGTGAAACTTTGCCGGGCGAGCGAGTCAGCCCGAGAGGAGGAATATTGCAAATATGTCGAGAAACGATATTCTAAAATTGTAGAAAATATATTCCTTTTCTCTCCAACGGATTCACAAATAATTTTTTACTAATTATTCGACAGATACAATTTTCAGACTTCTGTAGGACAACACTACACACCGGAATTACCGAAACGATCAAAAATTGTTGATTCTGTGTACGAAAAGTAGAAATTTTACATTCGCAACGACGCACTTTTGGAGATTTAAGTAATTTCTTGTAAAATGGTATTGCAAAGTTCTCTTAGTGTTGAGCGAGTGTTTAATTACGCGAGCATGAATACGCGAGATGTTAACGCATTAAACTTTGCAAAAATGGGTGAAAAAGCGCTGCGAAAATGTCAAGTAAACGTGTAGAAACAATATTGATGCCTTAAAGTTACAAATATATTTCTTTTCTCTCCAACAGATTCACAAACAACTTTTTACTAAATATTCGACAGATACAATTTTGAGACTTCTGTATGCCAACACAAGAATTACCGAAATGATGGAAATTGTTAATTTTGTACATTCGCACTTTTGGAGATTTAAGTAATTTCTCGTAAAATTGTATTATAAACTTTCTCCTAGTGTCGAGCGAGCGTTTAATCACGCGAGATGTTAACGCATTAAACTTTGCAAAAATGAGCGAAAAAGCGCTATGAAAATGTCAAGTAAACGTGTAGAAACAATATTGATGCCTTAAAGTTACAAATATATTTCTTTTCTCTCCAACAGATTCACAAACAACTTTTTACTAAATATTCGACAGATACAATTTTGAAATTTCTGTAGGATAAAACTAGACACCAGAATTACCGAAATGATCGAAAATTGTTAATTTTGTATATGGAAAGTAGAAATTTTGTACATTCGCACTTTTGGAGATTTAAGTAATTTCTCGTAAAATTGTATTATAAACTTTCTCCTGTCGAGCGAGCGTTTAATCACGCGAGATGTTAACGCATTAAACTTTGCAAAAATGAGCAAAAAAAGCGCTATGAAAATGTCAAGTAAACGTGTAGAAACAATCTTGATGCCCTAAAGTTACGAATATATTCCATTTTTCTTCAGTTAGAGTCACAAATAATTTCTTACTCGTTATTTAACAGAGACTTCTGTAGGACAACGCTAGACACCAGAATTACCGAAATGATCGAAATTGTTAATTTTGTGCACGAAAATAGAAATACTGCACATTCGCAACGACACGTTTTTGAAGATTTATGTGATTTCTCGTGAAAATTCCACTGTAAACTTTAACTTCGCTGTTTCAAGTTTTACATTTCGTTCGCCAATAGTTTCATGGAAAGGTTCATTGTTAAATCAACAATATTATCAATTGATCGGTTCGTTCGTTCGTAGAAACGTCGTAGAAGCGTGGCATTAAACTCAGCTAACGTGTTTTTCTCAGATCGATTTTAGTACGCTTCGCGTCACGTGTCTTTTGGGCAAACGGCTATGCAAATTCGAATTAACGTCGGGAACCACATGGAAATTAAACCGGGAGGGGACTAATGGGATTTACTCTTCCAGGGAAACGGATTCTACGCGATTCGTCGTGGATCTCGGCGCGGATGAAGATTAGAACATCGATTTTAATCGCAATATCTCTGGCAGACTTTGCCGACGTTGATTAAAAACACGATATCGCTGCAAAACTTAATATTCAATTGCATTACACGATAATTAACTTGAAATTATTAGGTAGTGCCATGAGTAATGTTTTATTTTTCAAAATTTAATAAACATTTATTTAATATTTTGCTTCTAGATCACCCTCATTTTATAAAAAGGGAGTAGAAAGTTTGTTCCTAGAGGAGATTGTCAATAACGATGGAGATTATACTACAGATTAAACCAGTATTAGCTCTTGAATAAAATAAAATTTGTATACAGTCTGTCTTCTCAATAATTTTCTCAACACACACGCCACACTCTAATTTTAGTTTGCAATTCCTCAACTCTGCTCTGTTTCGTCTTTTCCTTTTTTAAGAAAAATTATTAATTAACGAGAGAGAAAAATTCACCGGTTCAATTTTATGACGATTCGATCGTGCGATAACAGGCTCGGGATGTAGAACGAATCTCGCGACAATCGAAGCAGCCGTAATTTATATCAGTCGAGGGGGCATGAAACGATGCACGGTGTCGCCTATTTATTTAACGAACACTCGCCGAGTGGATTGCGTATCGATCAAATATTCACCAATGTTTCGCGCGCGGGCAGCATTTTATTGAGAAATGGACGCGAATTATACAGTTTCTTTTCCCCATTATAACGAAACATAATGGATTCCATTCAAACGTCGTCCAATGAGGATTTTCAGTCACTCGTGACACGTAAACTCGAATCGTTTTAGTATCAGTCCTTAAATAGCGCTATTCACAGCGACAGATTTCTCGCTTTTGCACGACACACCGGCGACATTCTGAAGGATTTTAATTAACACTATGCAAATAGAACTACGTTAAAAATATTCCATTATCATAGGATGGGAAATGAAGATTTAATTGTTGATTCAACGAACGGGCAGTTAATCAACATTATATTACCAACTGAGTTCGTTTTGTCATAAATAATTTTATTCGAGGCGCACGCGCGTATATCGTTATTTACATTCGATTTCGTACTAAAAATAAATTACTTTCAATGTTGCTTTTACTTGTCGATATTCGGACGAAAATTCGGACGTGCCTATGTTCGCGATATTTGCTTCATAATATTTCATGTCTGAAAAACATATATATTAAAAAAAAAAAAAAAGAGTCAGACAGGTAGCAACAAACGTGATTTTGTGGAAACAGTTTGAAAAATTTTACAACTAAGATAAAGAAGAAAGTTACTCTTATTTATTTTACGAAATTGTAAATAAATATTTTGAACAAATTTTTAAGAAATATTGACTTTCCCTAAATAGCGAGGATAAAGAATAAATAAAAACCTGGTTTCAAAATTGCAATTCTGCTAGAGAGACAATCGCCGCTTATATTTATGTGAAATTCTTCAAAGAAAATAACAGTATCATGGAACATAAAAGTATCCTTCCGTAAAATTAACTTCAAATGATCCGAATCTTCATTCTCCGGCAATCTCCTCTTCAAGTCATTTTTATCTGAATTAATTGAATGATTTAGTTACGTTGAAACAAAGTAATTAAATCGACGTAAAATTCAAACGCTGTGAGAAGATCAATCGATCTGGAGCTTGATACTTGTATAAAATATTCGGAAATCGATCGTTTAATTGATGTAATGACTAGAAATTGCTGCGTGTTCTTTTTTTGTTTTTTTTTTTATCTTTTCATTTCGATCAAAATTTCCGCGAAATTAAGCGTCGCGGTACAAAATACTCTGTAAAAACTGTTTACTTCTCATTTCCCTCGAATTTGCGCTGTGCCGAGAGCTTCGTCATGTATAATGCACGCGGTTCTCATCGGATCACTTAAGTTAAGCTGCGTTGGGCACAGTTGGTGCTTAAGTGAATGTCGATCTAGGAACCGTGTGACGGTGGCATCGATGATTCAGAGATTACCTCGAAGTTCGTCTACGCTTGATAGGCGTGTGGTAGTACTCGGAAAGTAATTAATATAAAGCAGGAAACTAGAAACTAGAACTTTGAGTGATCCAGAAGATCGGCAGGATCTTGGAAGTACGGCAGGATCAGGCGATTTTCAGCGATTGTAAAGTTTCGATCTTCGAAGGAATGGCACTTTTCCATAAAAAAAATGGCCGCCTTTTCTCCAACAGAGAAATTCACAGAGTTCGTCCATCTTCCAAAGACTAACGAAACTTGCCTCCGACGAAAATTAACATGATACATCAGGCCAACGCTAGAACTAGCTCGAACTAACCGACTCGTAGTTTCCCGTAGAAATTTATAAACGATGCACTTTTCACAGACTCGTAAAGTGTAGAGATCATACTCTGCAGTTTTACACCTTAATTTCAATTAATTTTATTGTCAAAGCGAGAGAGAAGCACGATTTTCGTCGATTTCCATTGCTTTTAAACAAGCAAAGGAAAAACAAGCAAAGGAAAAACGCGAATATTGTCAAAAAAAAAGAAAAAAAAAAGAAAATCGTTTCTCGACAGAACGAGACATGTTTTCTTTGGGTATTTTCCTGCCTGGCCTTGGAAACGTCTCGACGCCATCGATGGTACGTTACCGCGGAGATTTGACAAGCTCTTTGACGTTTCTACGATCCCCGAGGTCCGATACGATCGGCTGTGTTTGACAGATTAATTAGACTACAAGCATTTTAGAATGACGTGAGTACAGGACGTTGAGATTCCGATGGAAAAAAGGAAAAGATCGCAAGGAATCGAGCGTTTCTCCCCCCCCCCCCCTCCTCTCTCTCTTTCTTCTTTTTCCTGTTTTTATTCCCTTTATATTAGCTTTACATCATAGCGTTTTATAATCCTCTTTCGACCTGTTTCGCTCGATTTCAAGATAGGCCGTAAGATTCGTTTGTTTTTACGCGATGATCGACCGAGCGTGGCTCATCATGAATAGCTGATGGATTTCTGATTGAAGGCTGCCACGTTGCGTTCCCTCGATTGCAGTTCCTTGCTTGCTTTTTCTCTCTTTCTCTCTTTTTTTTTTCTCTTTTTCCAGCTCTAGTGTACCGCGAGACTTTCATACAGATTGATCATGAATGGTACTTCGCGTCTCATCGAGGCACTCTCGTTGACGTTTATTAATAAAGTTCTTGTAAAGGAGTTGGTTAGAATTTCGTTAAACGAAAAGTCAAGCGACCGAGGCAATTGTCTGGCAAAACTCTCGAGAGAATTACGAAAAATTTTTGACTGCCCCGTTGCAAACGAAGTTGCTATTACGCCACTATTAGGAAAGAGATCTCTCCTGGCAGCGATGAAAACTTTCCTTCGATTGAAAAATTTCTCCGCTTCTACTCGAGAGAACGAAAAATTTCAGTTGATCGTCTGAAACCACCCCTCATCTTTCTTCTCGAATGATCGTAAAGATTTTTCACGCGATCGTAAACTGGTAATGTCGCGGAGGACTTGGAAAATACTCCGGATAATCGCACAGTCGCGGGATCAGATTCGGAACGAAGCAAACGATCAAGAGAATAAAGACGAACGCGTACGTCGAATCGACTGAGCAGCCAATCGGACCAAAGGGAAATTATCGTGGCGGTAATTCGACGAGTTGGCTGGCTGGCTGGCTGGCTGGTTCGATGAGTGAGTGGAAAACAAGAGGAGAGGCGAGGAAATGTGAACGGCCTGAAGGGTTAACAAGATTAGCAACGATCGCTATGGTTGCTACCTTGCTCGTCATTCACACATCCGGCTGGTAGCCTTTAACGCTCTCTCTGCTATCAGCTAAAACCGCCGCCACTTCCTTGCCGCCATCCTCTCTTCACTCGCAAGCCACTTCCGGTGACGTTCGAGCTGATTTCGCGAGCAGCATCCGTCTACTTGTGCCTCACACACACACACACACACACACACACACATGCGCGCGCGCGTGATTAAACCTACCCGGGGATGATCTTCATCTTCATCTTTGATCTCCACCGCGCCGATCTTATAACGTCGTTGCTGGTTTGAAAGAATTTCTCAATTGAAAAATGAGTCGAGCAACTTTGTAGATACGAGAAATATCCTGAACTTTCTTTCAAGATTTCAAGATTGATTACGCTATCTCGAAGTTTGAATTGAATTGAATTTCGATCGAATTTGAATCGCTCCCAGTAGATGAAAATGATGGGATAAAACTTTATCTACGTGGAAAGAAATTTGTGTCTTTATATTGGATATTCTTGGATAACGTGATATAGGGATAATTTTATTGTACGAAATTTTGGAATATTCTTGAAGAATTGAATTGAATTAATTAATAAATCTGAAAATATTCTTGAAGAACAAAAATATAAATATAAGAATAGAAGAGTAGAATAAAAATAAAGAATAAATATAAATATAAGAATAGAAGAATAGAATAAAAATAAAGAATAAATATAAATATAAGAATAGAAGAATAGAATAAAAATAAAGAATAAATATAAATATAAGAATAGAAGAATAGAATAAAAATAAAGAATAAATATAAATATAAGAATAGAAGAATAGAATAAAAATAAAGAATAAATATAAATATAAGAATAGAAGAATAGAATAAAAATAAAGAATAAATATAAATATAAGAATAAAAATTAAATATTCACAATATTTAATATTAAATATAAACAATAAATTCTTAAAATATTCTTACAAGAACTGGAATTGACACACATTGATCGTGTGTTACATGTTGTAATGAAAAACATAATACTGAAGTCAAACGAAAATAGTCTTTTGACCAAGAAATTGCTCGTACAAAGTAAGAAATTTACGACATTCATTGTTAATAAAAATTTACTTCTTTGCTTTGAACTAATGCAATGGACTATGTAACTGAATAATAATCGTGCCGTGGCAGCTTTCGCGAAATCAACGATCGAGAAAAGATCCTTTTCAATCCTACCTGGGTAGGTTGGTCGGCGGGACGCAGGAAACAAACGAAATAATAAATGTAAATTTATTCAGCGGGCATTATGCGCGATTCAGGTGCGTTTCTAAAGGATGCACACGTTGGCGTTGGATGCACGCGATTTTCAAGCGCGTATTTCTATGGTAATCGAAGAGGGCACAGTCGACGGTACTTTCTGAGAAGCCTTCGAAAATACTTGGCAATTCGATACGTTGCGTATGTATGAAAGTTGCAAGTATCCAGTATCATACGGTGTGTGTGGTACCGATACCTGAGACGTGCCGCAGCTTTTGCATTCATGGAAACTATCAGCATAACTTCAAACAGCACCTCCAGAATTGAAACTGTACGGTTCGTTGCGCGGAAGGGGAACAGCCAATGATGTTAATGGAGAAATAATGAAAGTTATGGCAACGCGCGGCAACGGGGGGGAGGAGGGATTTTGCTAGCTTTGAGAACATTTCAAAGACAGGACACAGGTACGGTAGAAATTTTCGTCAATTCCTCGATTATGCGAGCTCTGACTTCAACTTGAATTTCGAACGAAAAATTACTGCATACTAAAGAATCGGTTCTTGTTACACGACTGTTTAATTAATAATTTTTTCAATTTGTTTGTTATTGTAGGATCAGATTGTCGGGTTTTTCAATCTGACGAAAGAGATTGTCAAAATTAAAATATTCAGGCACCGTATTTTAATTAATTTTGCCTGCGTCGCTTTGATTTTTATATCCTGCGCGTGAATACATTAGTTGTGCATCGATTCTCTTCTGTTTCATTTTTCCGTATACTTCTCAGATCTGAAATGTCCTTTTATCTCGGAAAATTATTCTTCCCACTCGCACAAATTGAAATTTCTTTTATTTTTATATCGTGCTTGATTTCGTAGATTAAACTGATCGATCACCCTACATTACCTTCCCATTTGCAATAATTGGAAAAATCAGGTTCGACGTCTCAACCCAGGTTTCCATACCGTGGAAAATTTAAAGTCAGTAACAACCAGGCGCGGTAATCTGTAATTGAATCTCTCAGAAAGAAATATCCATTTCCCTCGCTCTCTGCCTGCATTTTTCATAATGAAATCGTGAATTTTATTGCGTTGTCGGACACGACATTATCAGGGACGTTTCAATCGTTTCGTTTCAATCGTTCGCTCGGTAGAAATCGGCTCGATTCGTTCGTGGAATATTAAAATAACGGCCGGCGTTGCGAGAGTTTCTCGCTGGTTACAACCAGCTGGACAGTGTGTAAAACAAGATGGATGGTGGGTATTTTATTGCACGGCAGTAAAACGCAACGGATTACTGTCACGAAGTGACCTATCAAAACTGACACAAAACGGTGAACGCCGACACCGTAACGATTCCGTATCCATCAAAGTCCTGGAACCTCCGCCGGAAGTTTGACTCAGACTGATATATTCCTTACTTCTCCGAGTCTCCACACCTCGAGCCAATAATTTTCAAAATTGAGAACACGTCGAGATTTCACTTTATCACGTTTCGCGACTTTGTATCGCTCGTGAAACATCAATCACGGAACAATATAGAAAATTTTATTGGCACGATATTGTTTGAGAAGTTGGTTCGCGAATTTCTTTTCCATTTCGTTTCGTTTCGTTGTTCAGAATCGCGCCGAAGAAATTAATAAAAAAAAAAAAAAAAAAAAGAGGACTGACAAAGGAGGAGACATTTGCGCGTTACTACGATCTGTAAACTCTGTAATGGAATTCGTGCGTGTGTCAGAATACCCCTCGAGTATTTCTCGTGATTGATCCCATAGATTGAAATGACACCCCCGCGGGAAATCGGCGAAACGTTCGTCGAAGTGAAATAAATAACTCGAAATATCTCAGACGAAATGAAAGCGAAATTAATGTACACTGGCGCCAACAAATGGAACGATCAACTTTTTTCGCGGGAAAATGTCTCCTGCAGAGACGTTCGAAACACAAGTGACGCGGTTAAATATTTTAAATGTGTCGTCGCTCTCCGATATTGTAACAATTTCCGAAATTGGAACAGAAATGCGTAGTAGTAATTGGCGAATAATATTCCAATCGTTTGCCAGCAATATATATCGCCCCGTGATGTTAAACGAGATGCCGATCATTTTTGAAAACAGCCGTGTCACGCTGAATATTCGTTCGATTAAAAAACATTCCATTGTTTATTTCGGACGCGAGTGAAAAAACAATTCCGATGGTATTCTACGTTACACGCCGGTAATAGTGGTTTAACTGCCGTAATTGTCGCCCAACGTGTCTGCGGTAATGTGATTCAGTAGTACAGCTCAATGGAAACGCAGCCAACTGATACGGCAGTATCGAAACGACGCAACCGTGTAACGCGTTTAATATTGGAGCTTGATCATTCAATTTCCACACTTCTGACTCGCTCGGAATTGGCTGAATTTGTATTATTAAAAAAGATGGATAAAATAAAAATGAATATGAAATATACGTTTCAAATATATGAAATTCTAATTGAACCGTTTCACTCACAAAGGTATCCTCGACAGTTGACAAACTGCACGAGCAAAGCTGCACGAATATGTGAGAAACTAATATCACAGGCTGCTTAGAAGAGAAGAGAAGAGAGAGATTCCGATATTCGATCAGGCGATTCCGCCGAGACACGCAGAGGGCGCAAAGAAAGCTTTCGTAATTCGAAGACCAGCCGGGGGGGGGGTGGGGAACTTCTCCCCATGGCTGATTCACCGCGGCGAGGAAACACGCTGGATTCCCGCGGGAACGCGGCTGGATATCGAAATCAAATCAGGACCAAGTAGACAAGCAACAAGCCGAGCACGTAGCTGCCGGCGAGTAACGTAAAACGCGTGCCGCCTCGCACTTCCGTGGCTACGGTACGTACAGTCCGACTCGTTGCCCTCGAATTTCGATCGCATTAAGCCAAGAAAGAGAGAGAGAGAGAGAGAGAGATTCCCGAGCGAGTGAATCCTCGGCTTCCTTTCATCAATCGGCAGTATCAGCTCCTTTTCTACCGGCTTGTTAGAAATTTCCTTCGGTCGCGACTAGAGAGGAGATTCCGATGTGGCCGGATGTTTCTACTTCTTCACTGCCTCTCTCCAGTTGTTCCAGCTTCCTCTGTTTCTTTTGTTTTCCTTTTTTTCGTCTCTACTTCGTCGATTACGCAGCCGGGTAACGCGGCTCTGTTTGGCTCGTGGGATGCCCGGCTGGCTTTATTTGCCTCTCATTGAATTCGATACGGAGAACTGATTACTTGCTCGAGGCTTGTTTCAGCTTTTTTTCTCGCGGACGGAGTTTTGGATTGATTTGCTTGACGAATGGATGTGACTGCTGTATTCTTGGAACTCGTGGAATTTCTAAGATTTCGAAATTCATCATCACTCTGCGAATTTCACGTTGATAACGTCACTCCAGTTGCGCGTGCAGAATATTTTTCCATTGGCCAGTTTCAGACATTCCTCTTCATATTCGACAACCATACAGTTACGCGGTGTGAAAAATTTTGTTTCACCAAGTCCCAAAGTTACATCGACTACAGAATTCCTTCGAATTAATTTCCAAAACGTTGCACCTGCAATTATAACACATTTCATTTACCTTCTCGTAACTAACGCGACACAGCGCGACGTAAAGGAGAACCGAAGGGAAATCGGAGGTTGAAGGAGAGGCACGGGTAAAAATTGACATAACCGCAAAATGGGTGGAAAGAAGAATATGCGAGGGGAGGGAAAGCGAAGTGGGAGAAAATTGCACAAAGCTGCAGCTAAGAGATTATACGTGTGCAGTGGCACGGCGGAAAGCTCCTCTTTCTGTTGTGTTCTTACCACTTGGCTTTTAAAAGTTCCTCAGTCGACGGTAGGTGGGGATGGAGGCGAGTTAAGGGTAACTATGTACGTTGCCGCGATAATGAACGATCGATTCTTTGCGAAGAAACACGTATGTTCGTTTACAGAGAGAACGGAGCTTTTCAGGTAATTGAGAATTTCATTTAACGAGGGAACGTTGCGAAAAGAACTTGCAGCGCCGTTAATTGGAGAAGTAAATGGAGCTAAAAGAGGAAAAAAATTATATAAATATATATTATAAATGTGATAAATGAACGAGTTATAGCACTACAATACGACGTGGCGTTTGCTTCGACAACATTTTAATCAGAATTTTAATCAGCCTTCAAAAGAGAGAAAGAAACGATTTAAACGTATCGTGGAAAACGACGCGAGCCTTTGTTAACAGCGGCGCTGCTAACGTGCGCGTCGAACCGAAGAATTCAATTCTGATCCGTCCCCGTATGTATCGAGAATTCTTTCTCGAAAGCGAAACCTACCCAAGAATATAATTACACTCTCGAGAGAAGATTGCTCGCCTGCTGGATTAATTTAAAAAAAAAAGAAACTTTATAAAAATATAAAATTAAAAATATTTTAATTAAAGAAAAGAGTGAAGAAAAAGAAAGAATGAAAGGGATAAAGCTTACGTGACGTGAATATTAAGCGCGATCGCAAAATTTCGCAGAATCGCGCGGCGAGTTGCCGAGGGTGTCGTGAAACGCATAATTAACCGAAGACGTGTTAATTGGACGAGCGAGCAGAAAGCAAGGGACATTGAAATATCGCGGAAGCGTCGATACGAGATTAATTGGCGAAAAAGTGAGAGGAGAGAATGGCCGTTGCAGCATGTGCGCGCACGCACGCGAACGACCGTCGGCATTAATTAAAAAGCTGCGAGGACCGTTCTATTTCAATTTCAAATACGACGGATCGCTCTAGCTCTAGGACCTGCGATCGTGAAACGATCATTCTCTCTCTCTCTCTCTCTCTCTCTTTCTTCTCACTTGGTTACCGCGACCGATCGTACGCATTTGCATAATTCGTTGGCCAACTTAATTTCCGGCGTACCTCAAGACGTTGCAGAGACATTGTCTTCGCCTCGTTCGACGAGAGCCTCCGATAGCTGCAACATGACGATTTTATCGAGCTACATTTCGCGGAAGCAATGGAGTTTGATTAACAAATCGACGTTCTTTTCTAAGCGTATAAAGTATACGTTTCGAAACGTGATAAATTTCTGCCTCGAACGCAACTTAATTCGACAATTACACAGCGAAGAAGACGGTACTGAAATCCATTGGACGTTCCAGCGAGAGTGAGACGAGAACTGTGATTTCCAAGGTTTCAACTTGTGAAAGTTTCGAATCTTGCGAACATCAGAAGCTGTTTTAGAATTCAGAAGCAGCTTCTACGAAACAAATACATACTACGTCGCAAGTGTACTACTCGCCATTGAAACATTTTTGCTTTCGAGTGGCATTCGAGAGCTTAAAAATCGAAACTTAAAATGTACGTATGTCGAATGTTTGTCTACTTGTGGACGTTTGAGAAGTAAAGATGCGTAGAAAATATAATCTGTGACATTTTATAGAAAATAACAGTAAAATAACAATAAATGGAGAATAAATATATAAAATACCAATCTTAGTTCCACGATAAAGAATTTTTTTTTTCCAGCCTCTGTTCTCTGTTCGTGTAATTCTCACTTGACTTTGCCATTCTTTTCGCAACTTTGATTCCACCACGCTTGCACGATTCTCCGCGAAGCACGTTCTTTTTGTTTCGTTCACTCTGCAGACATTCACCGAGAACGTTCAGTCACGTCCATACAAAACCTTCGATACATTCCCACACTCTTTCTTCCTACTGCAACCTCAGGCAAAATCCTCTTTAAACTGTCGATATTTCAAAAGCTCGCGAGTGGGTTAGTTTCCCTCGTAGAAAGGAAGTTCGAAGCTGTCTAACTTCCAAAAATCATTCTTCGCAGTCCAGCGAAACAAGCGTTACATCTCGCTCGAGCAAAGATTCCTTCTTGAGTCGTTTCTTGATTTTCAGTTGAACAATCGAACCTTTGAAAATTGAAGCTCGAGAGATGATTCAGTCTCGAGGTACATGCTTCCTTCGTCCAGGCGCATACGAGAGTGAAAAGTACCAATTTGTCAAAAATTCTGAAACAAGCCACATCGTGTACTTGCTCGTGAAACGTACGCCTGGTAAGTAAACGATCCATCGAGGCTGAAAGTTGAGAATCTAGCGTTCGTCGTCGATCGAAATAACGTACGAGCAGATTTTGCAAGAAACTCCAGGAAGAAGAAGAAGAAGAAGAATAAGAAGAAGAAGAATAAGAAGAAGAAGAAGAAGAACCATTACGTTGAAGATGGCGAGAGTCTCGAGTTCGAACGACGCTTGCCAAGGTGTCCGAATCGATACGGTGTCTCCGATTTCTCTCGGTCTTCCACCATTGCCAAAGCGGCGTTTAACCAGCCGAGCTAAATCCATAAATTACAGTGCTGTTGCCGGTGCGCCGCTTCTGCCGACAGGCCGATTTTCTATAAACGCGTCGTCGCGTATTTATACGAGCGCGTTTGTGCCGGTGCAGTTGGTATTTCCGCGGGTTAATTCGGTCATAAATATACGGCGACATCTTTACAACGATAATCGTGGCCACGGATACGTGTGTACAGGGTGTCGCGTGGCGAACGGAGAAATATCGCGGCTAGAAGCTCGGTCTCTCCGTTTCTTTCGTTTTCGTCTCAGAGCCAACACGAAAAACGTCTCTCGCGAGTTAATAGCGAAATGATACTGACGAGAAATAATAACTTGTAACTATAAAATTAACTTTCAATATTGTAATATTCAATATTTATATATATATATAATATAATATTCAATATTTATATATATAATATAATATTCAATATTTATATATATTATGTTTTTGAAGTAATTTAATATTATTTATTTTTCTGTTTTTTTTTTTTTTTTATTTAATTTAATTTAACTTTTTCTTGAATTTAGTATTCTCTATATCTTGGAATTTTTACGTGTCAAGATGTATCGAAGACATCCGCTCCTCCTCCTCCTCCAAAAAAAAAAAGAAAATAAATCGTCTTCTTGACTGAAGAAGAATGACAAAGAAATTAATTCGAGCAAAAACATCTCATTTCACAAAGATTGTGCTCAAGATACGGAACAAAATGAAGTTTCCGCGAGTTTTAGCCGTTTGATTTTGTACAAATCAGATTTTCAACAAACGTCACGTTCGTAGACTTTAATTACATTTATTATTCCGTGGGCGATTGCTCGATCGTACGATTGGCAGTCGCGTCGCGTTTCAATTAATTGTCAGCTTCTATCTGGCTCGTGCGAAAAGGGGACACTCGAGGAAAGACGAGGATCGATCGTTGAACTTTGTTTACAAGTTTCTGAATTCTGAATCTCCCCGTGGAGACATTATTAGCCTGCCTCTCGGATGTAACGCAATTCCGATTTAATCCGGCAGTTCAGCATTCGGAATGGCAAATGAAAAAGTTAATCTTGCCGACCGGCGCGTCGTCGAAAGCCACGAGATGTGAAATAATACAATTTTCTCGGTTATTTCGCGGCAATTAAATTTTACGCCGCCGTTTTGCAAAGTTTAATACCGTTGGACGTTAAAAACGCGATTGCCACGGTTTGGAACGTCCTGGCCAATTATTCCGGGGCAGCAACAACACCGCCGCAACAGCGTACAATTTTTTTTTTTAACGCTAAAATACACGCGTCTCGACATATTTTACACAGCCGAGAGCTGAAACCAGTTATTTTCTTAGTTTTCGCCCGCGAAAAACTGCGACACGTGCAATGATTCAATTTGTAACATAGATATCTTTCGTGTGTCACTGCGTTATTTAAAAATGTCTACGAAACGATAAAAACACGACAATTAATGTGATTTCCTATTAATTTATCTTATCATATCCCAACGCTTATAAATTGACTGATACCAGCAGAATAACTGCAAAAATGTTTATCACGTTTAATTAAATCAATTATCGATGCTTTCTTGACGTCATACTACTAGACAACAATGACACGTAGAGTCTGATAGAAAAGACAATAATAAAAGAAATGACAAGGAAAATTAATTTTCTCCAATTTCAACGAGTTACAGTAAAAAAAAAAGGGGGGGGGAAAGAAATCTGAGAAGTACGCGACTCTCAGCCACCACGAATTCTTCCTAGCCTCCATTACTCTCTCGACGATCCATCCTTCGGGGGATCTATCAAACTTCCGAACTTTTCCCACGATAGCGTACGTTTGACGGACACCGAGTGCGTGGCAGGGAAATCGGGCCGGAAACGCGTATGATACCCCGACGATAGCGAGCAGAGATCCATCACGCGTGTCCACGTACGTACGTACAGGTGACCTACACGAATTCTAATCCCGCGTATTACCATTTTGAAATGAAACGAAAATTGCTGCGGCAACCGGCGGCACGCGTTTGCCCCCGATTGAACCCGCGGTTTCGATGAATCAAATCGCGATTACGCCACGTCCCTAAGTAGCAACATTGTCCCGTTGATTGCCGTGATAACCTATTAAGCCGCCTAAACAGAACTATTGGCCCCAGTCCGGGTTCTGCAAAAGAACGGGGCGGGGGGAGGTAGTGGGTTGTTCGTGCTGGCGAGAGATTGCCAAACTGGGAAGAAATGGGCGACAGTGATTGATGCGTCGGATGAATTAGGTAATTTGACGCAGTTACTATCAGAGTTCAGGCGCTGTTGTCACGCCCCCAACTTCCACGGGCACAATATTAGCTGAATTTCAACCGAGATTAGCCATTTGCCAATCCGTGTTGCACGAGTGTCTTCTTCTGTAACGCGGCGAGCACAGCGGAAGCTTTCGTTGAGATTTTATTATGCAAATAGGAGAGTGTACATGTACGGTACACGTTCGAAATTTCGCTAAACTTGGATCACTTTACACCGTAGATACATCGTCTCGAGAGAGAGAGAGAGAGATTTATAGATTAGGCTCCTATATTTTCGCATCGCGACAATGCACGGCGTTCGAAACGAAAATTTCATCCGAGGTTTAAAATTCGATTTACAGCCGCAAATTTGATATTAACGTGGCCTCGATTAAATCTGTGTGAAACTGAACGTTTGAAATTTCTCGACGACTGTTCTCGATATCGAGAATCGATCACGCAAATCCCCGCCACATACGTGCATACGTACATCGTCCGGTGTACCGTACAATCAATTCTTATCACGCAGTCTTTGCAAATGATTCTTTCGAACGAATATTTCCCTCCTCGATCAATTTCCTCGCGATTCGTTGCATCCGGCTGGACGGTTTGCTTCCTCCGGGTGAACAGGGCCTGTCTCACCAGCCATCGATGCAAGAAACTCGCGCGAGACGATGACTGGAAAATAGATCGAAGAGCAAACGGTCGAGAAACGTCGTTAACGAGACAACACGAAGAAGAGGGAAGAGCTAATTCAGGCGGCTGTTCCTCAACGAAGAAACTAATATCCAGCATTATCGAGCGCGTTTATTTATTATTTCACCTCGCCCTGGGAAACTGATTACTTTTCCGATATTTATTTCAGCTGTCGTCGATTAATCGCGAGCAAAGAGAGAGAGAGAGAGAGAGACTTCCTTCTCCTGCTGTTCCGCAGGATTTTCATTGCATCGATAAACGAATCTCGTTTCCGACGTGTGAATATACTTTCGAACGGCATCGATATCGAGCAGATCTGAAATACATGATCTATAATAAGGCTTGGAAGATGCGGCTTGCTCCTCGTTGCTGGGAGGGGATCTATTTATAATTTTGTAGCTCAATGATTTGAAAAAAATCATGGAAATTCCCTTGGAATTATTTCTTCTTGAAGTAATTTGAATCGGACCTGGCGAATTGTTGCTTGTTTTATTACTAAAATTTATCAGAATAATTAATCTTTTATCAATTTTTATTAATTGCAATAGTAAAAAGACAGCTGGCAGGAAAATTCTTGGCTCTGAATACAACTTAGAGAACATGGAAGAAAAATAATAGTATAATATTCTGAAATGAATAAATAACTTATAAAGCTAAAACGCTCGGTAAAAAAATCAAATATAATAATATATTTGCTTCCAGCGATATAAAAATAAAAATATACCATTAAATGAAAAATCTGAGCTAGCCAGATAATTTAAATCAAATGTATTTATATATTCATATAATCTGATTCATTTTTATGAATAGTGACAAGTAAGTGGGAAAAATCTGAATCGCTAATTTTCAACCTAGGGGTGATTCGAACAAGGAAGGTGAATAAATAATTTATAAGGTTAAAATGCTCGGTAGAAAAAATTTAATTACATTACGTTATAGTAAGAATATATTTGCTACGTAAAAAAGGAAAATATAAAGCTACTATTGTACAAAATGTAAAGCTACGTAAAAGGAAAATAAATAAGGAAAATATACTATTAAATCAAAACTCTGATCTAACCAGATAATTTAAATCAAACGTATTATTGCTTCTTTTATAATTCTAATTCATCAGAACAAATAATAGATTGGAATAATCAACCTTCTACCCTCTGATTGATTTTTATTAATAGTGACAAGTAAGTGGGAAAAATCTGAATCGCTAATTTTCAATCTAGGGGTGATTCGAACAAGGAAGGTGAATAAATAATTTATAAGGTTAAAATGCTCGGTAGAAAAAATTTAATTACATTACGTTATAGTAAGAATATATTTGCTACGTAAAAATGGAAAATATAAAGCTACTATTATACAAAATATAATGAAGCTACTATTGTACAAAATATAAAGCCACGTAAAAGGAAAATATACTATTAAATCAAAACTCTGACCTAGCCAGTCTGCATGCGAGTATAAAATTATCCCCCGTGAAGAGTTGACATGTACCGAAAGATAAATACATATATATATACACTAACTGAAAGATACTCAACTCTTTTCACAGTAAAATATTTTGTTTCTCGTTTGTTTCGATTCCTCTTTCCTGTTGAGCTACAGATTCGTTTTTATTTGACTTAGATGGCAATGGCGTAGAGATCGAGTTCGTTATTTCTTCCGTCTGTTCCTTTGTTTCCGTATCACGGGCCGGGTGCATTGCAGTTTTCATAAATTATGTGGACCCAGTTGTTGAAATTGAACGTGCTGATTGAATACGCTCGGGCGCTTCTTTTGTGCTCTCTACGTTCCATTTCATCGTTCTTTCTCTCTTTCTATTTCTTCGTTTTCGTTTTTTTTTTTCTCTCTCCCTTTTCTTTCCTTTTTTCGTTTCCTGGTATCTCGAACGGAATTGAACGTAGTTCGTTCGATGAATCTTTCACTTCACTGAGGATCTTCCTTTTCTAGTTTAAGTGCGAGAAATGAATTCCAATTTATTTTGTGCTTTTCGCCTTGCCTCGCGAAGCTTATTCGCTTGGCAAATAACGTCTGTTTCTACTTTTTGAACGATGATTCGGTCGTTTAGTTTTCGAAACAATCCGATTTGAAGAAGATCGTTCGTTTCTATATGATTCAACTAACTAAAGGACAAATCTTTCTCTTCTATTTTACATACATTTATATACATATATAACATTTACATACATATATATACATTTGAAACTATTCAAGAAAGCAGACGTAAGACCTCTCTCAAGAATTCAGATTTCAAATAAAAATGGTCGTCAAATTTCGCCAAATCTTCTCTACCACCCTGGCGCCACTCCGCTTCAGTTTTCTCAATTCTCAGAGCTATATAAGTTTCTAATCTACTTTCCCCGCGTTCAATCGCTTACGAATTCGTCAATTCGATTTAGCGAAGTGAATCCCTACTTGATTGAGAACTCGAAATCCAACTATCGCCGAGATGAAACTTTGAGGAACCTGCGAAAAATTCCAAGTAAGACCGACTTGTCACTCTCTCTCTCTCTCTCTCTCTCTCTCTCTCTCTCTCTCTCTCTCTCTCTCTCTCTCTCTCTCTCTCTCTCTCCCGCTGTCCGGAAACAAATTACGAGGACAAACGAGCGAGATTTTTCTTAAAGATTTTTTCATTAAAGATCAATCAGCGTGCAACATTACACAGCGACAGCTGACAATTTGAAAATTGCGTTTCACAATTTTCTAGCAGAAGCGCTAAAAGCGATTTGTTCGTTAAACGGAGAGGCAAGCGTTCGAGCGAAACGACAAAGAACGGCCTGATTAAACGCGCGTTCCGTGCCTGCTGCTCATCTTCGTCGTCGGAATATTTGTCGCGCCTATTCGTTTCGCGGGCTGTTTGCTTGTTCAGCCGTCGGTAGTTCGGCGCGAATGAAACAATTTTCATAAGGCATTGTTGATTCGAGCGAATCGCGTAGGCGCGAACCCGATGCACACACGTTCGCCCAATATTTGCGAAAAGTGTGCCGACGCGAGTGTGCAAACAGCAACCGGAACGTGTTCGCCGCCTATGGAAGCGTTATAATATTTAATTCGTTGTTTCGGAGTTTGTGCTTCGACGTTCGATTGATCACAAACTCGTACTCGTCCGGGGAGAAAGAAAATTTCTTTAGAGACAGAGAAAGAGAGAGAAATCCTCTGTCCGATGACTCCTTCACGAAGAAGTCAGTATGTTGGCAATAAAGTTACAGGTTCTCATTCCAAATTGAGCCTCTTACAGATCGCGTTCACCCTTTTTGCACTGTAAATTAATTCCTTTTCAGATCGTATTCGTTTTGCTAATCAGATACATCAAAAGTGAAGTAATTTACACTTTTTTTATTATTATTTATTATTGCTTTTTATTATTTCTAACAACCGTTAGCGCACTTTATTATTATTATTATTTCTAATAACTTGATTATTTCTACCACTGTACTCTCCATTTTCAAAAATAAATAAATCCTCCACGAGAAATATTTTGGCTGATTGGCTTCA
The DNA here is from genome assembly GCF_011392965.1 of Frieseomelitta varia. Classification (NCBI taxonomy): domain Eukaryota; kingdom Metazoa; phylum Arthropoda; class Insecta; order Hymenoptera; family Apidae; genus Frieseomelitta; species Frieseomelitta varia. The sequence continues at coordinate 140,267 of NW_025110126.1, forward strand.
AAAATTAAACATTTCTTCATCGGACGCACAATTTAAAAGTTATTTCAAGTGTGCAGGGTACATGATGAATTACAGATGAATCTACATACGTGTATATAAATACTTTTAGTATTTATTATTACTATTATTATTATTATTATTATTAATATTATTAGTATTATATTATGTTACATTAATTTATATCATTTCATGTCACTTTCTGTTCACATACGTGCAATAAAACTTCTGTTCTGGATTAATAAATTTACATCGCAGTAACAACATTTACATAATAACTTTACAGAGAAACTTGATTTGCAAAACTATGTGAATATGATCTGCAAAGGAAAGTTAATATAAAGTGCAAAATCTGCAGTTCTTGACAGTATTTTTTTTCTTTTTCTTTTTTTTTTTTTTTTGTTTCTTCCAATATTATTTGAGTAGTGATTCGAAAGTAGTAACAATTTCAAGCAAGAATTTTCACCATTTCCCTCTGCCTTGTTTTTGATTTTTGACTCGAGACACTGGCCGTTATCTCAAGGAAACTTTTCGACCGTAAGAAAATGACAAAGGGACTGCTTCGCTACAGCTTCTTCTCCAGGAAACGCGTTACGCGCACGGAACGAGTTGGAAAGATAAGAGACGAGGGAAAGGGGGAAAAGTTTCGGTTTCGCGTCATTTCGCGAAAGTTGCCTGGCGATGGACACAAACAGTTGTACAAACAGTTTCGTTGATTAAAAAAGCTAGAGATTTATCATTCGCCTCCTCTCGGAGACTGTTAGATGCAGGAGATAGAAAAAAATATTCGAGTATACTCGTCTATCTGAAACTTAGGGCCGCTTGTTATTCAACACCTGTCACGTTGACAACGATAGTCAGCCTCATCATTTCTCGAGCGATCGCAAAGAATCTGTTCCTATAAATGCTTCTATTTTTCACGTTTTTGTGATGGTTTCTTTTTAGCATCGATTCCAGAAACCGTTTGACCCTTTGCACTTGACTGTCCCTTTTGACAAAATGTCGTATTTGATTCTAGCCAACAGTTTCTCTTTTTATAATTTGCTGACAACTATAACGAACGTATACATTTGGTGTTCTACACAGTATAATACCTGAACCTATGACGCCTAGAGTGAAAGCTATAATACAACGACGTTAGAAGAAGAAAAGAATTTCAGAAAGAGAAATTTCTGAAGACAGGCCTGACAATGAGTCAATCGACTCTCAATAATTCACATAAACTAGACTTCTTGTTGCTTCTCGCGAAAGCAAAGTTGAAGAGAATGGTGGAGGATATTATTTTTCCAGAGATTGGAACCACGTGTCCTAACTCTTGTATGTTATACTTGTTTTATCGACGCACGTTAACGATTACTTTGTCAATTTAAACAATGTTACAGGTTAGGAAGATACGATCGACAAAATTTCGTGTCAAATCGCCATTTGAATGATTATTTCCAAATTATTTTATTTGAAGTGACGACGCTTGGTGAATAAATTTGCTGACGTGAGGTAGATGATACAAAAGAAAGTTTGGCAAGGGCAAAAGGTTGATAATAGAAGAAATGTTCTCGCTGCGTTTAATTAGAAAAATTGTTGTCTCAGATACGTGCAAACCGCGGTTTCCGTCTTGAAGTCGAGTGAAAATGCAACAGCGCTCGAAAAAAAAAGGTTGAACAGCCATACCTTGGCCCAGTTACAAAGGACGCCCTGGCAACGAGGCAAATTAAAAAGCTCGCGCACTCCCGAAGAAGATCACAATGGAGTGTTTCGCTCATCCGACATCAAAAGAAACCGTCGGTCGGCGTCCATCAGCAGAATCTGAAGCCACGCGAAACCGCCAAAGACGCGGAGCCCTGGAAATGCATGGTTCTCGTCCGTTTGTTTAACGAAATTAGCCTCTCGACCGTGAAATGTCCGACAAAAGTTGCGCTGCCGCGCAGAGAAGAAAGCTTTCGCGCGAAACCTTGTGAACGTTGGCCTGGCTGGTCTGAAGCAACGTAGCGAGGCCAGCTTTTCGCTCGAATGAAAAGTGAGAGAATGGGAAAAACGTCCGCGCCCGTCAGCTCGTCTCCACTCGCTTTTGCCGATCTCGCGAGGATAGCAAACGTCCTCGTAAAATATGCAAAGGACACCGGTACACCTTTCCCTTTGATTGTCGCCGTGACAGGACGATGCGACCGGCGAGGAATAAAAATGAAGACAATAACGGAGGGGGGCTTAAGAAATCTCGTCTCTCAAAGGAAATCACGCCGGCCTCTCCAGCCAACACTGGCTTTCTTTCAGCCGCGTGTCGCCGAGGCCGTGCGCTGACCGCCTGCTTCCCTCCTCTTTCCATTCTTCATATCCTCCCTCGTCCCGTTTTTCTTCCAAGGATATTAAAGTCCGGGGAATTAAACGAAGCTGATTTCTGATGGAAAGCGGAGTGGCCTGGCGGTTTTCGAATTTTTTCTCAGACAAAGTTTAGCGAGCGTCCAGGCGGGATTTTCAGTAAGTGGCTTTCGTTTTCCTCGATTTTTCGGTCTTGTTTGAAAAGAAAAAGGAAAGAGGCGAAGCCAATGTCCCGAGATAATTCATTTTCATAATCGAAAGCTGAAAGGAGGCGATCGACTTCAATTTCAAACGGTCGAAAAAACGAGGAACGAGAGAGACAGAGAGAGAGAGAGAGAGAGAGAGAGAGAGAGAGGTGAAACACACCGACGAGGAGAACAAATTTATCCTCGCGATGAAGTATATTTTTCTTGCATTAACGTGATTAAGTTAAGTTCATTTTAAAAGCGGCTACGCGGTGTTTGCGCTCGATGGCGATGCATTTTGTCGGCAATTGAAACGATTAAAGTGGAAGCGTAGAGGGAGGCGGGGAGGGGAGTTGATTTAAAATGATCGATTTGCGTTTAAAACGCGAGAGGTAATTTAATTTCGGCGAGAATGTTTAACACAATAAATCGAGGGAAAAGAGAGGGGATTCGTTGCTAAATTAAACGTATCGAATAAAATTCCCACGTTTCGGATCTCGTCCGAAATTAAACTGTAAACCGACGAACGAACAAAAATACTCCAAGAGGGGAGAAAATGGTACCTTTTATTCTTATTCTTATCAACATGCCTCGCCGTTTGTTAACTTTCTTACGTTTCAACGCAGCGTTATCTCTTTAGTTTTTAAATTGAAAAGATTAAATAATCTTTTGAAGAAAAGAAGTTAATTAAAGTCTGACTGAATATTTCAATTTACTAAAAATATATCCACAATTCATGATCGAAAATGTATTTAACATCTATCTTTATAGCTAAATCTGTCTAACTACAATACGCGCCATAGTTGAATGCTACGCATTTACACGAGCATTCAAGACAAATACCGTACAATTTCTCCGAGCGTACGTAATATTTTGACCGCGCAATTTAAGCTTCCCGGCTTTCAATTCAAATTTCCGAGAGCACATTAATTTACTCTCCCAAGTTCCCCCAAGGGCTATTAAAGATAACACTCGACGTGTGTTTCAATACGAAACTAACACGGTGCATCAGCGAAGTTTTCAGACTGATAAACAATGGAATTCACGATCGAATTACTTAAATTCAGGTTTCCCATCGTGATTAAATTTTGCGAAAGCTCAGAAATTAAATTCTCCACGCTGACGTATCACAACAGTTCTCTCTCCATCTCTCTCTCTCTCTCTCCCTCTCTCTCTTTCCTTCTGTTAATTAAAACAATTACAAGTAACCTTGTGTATTTATAAAATTCCGCAACAACGAACAATTAAATTAAATTAACTAAATTAACGAACGTTCGTAATTATTTCAACTTCGATGAGTTACACTTTGCCTCGTTCGGCCGGTCAAATTTCGATTTGCAGACGAAACGTACATACGCCTGGAGGTGCTGGTTATTGTATCAAAAGCGTGTATTGTATCTAAACCCCCGGTATAGCCAGGAGGCGTAGGTTTGCAAACAGAAACGACTCGGCGAATTCGCGGATTTCAATTCGCCGGCTGCTCCTAAAATGTTGAACCTCACGGTAGCGAACTTGCTGGCTCGCGTGCACCGCGCGGTAATTGCGCGCCGTTCCGCGCGGAGTTTCGCCTTCTTACAAACCGTTTAAGCGTCGTTCCGTTCGCAACTGGGAAACTTTCGGGGAAAAGGGCCGCCGTCACGACGTTTTGCCCCGCCAGAATTATCAACCAAACTGTACCTCTCAGCGTAGCCACCCTTCGCCGAACTGCCGAGAAAATGATCGCGCGTTTTACGACTCGACCTTCGAGGGTTTTCGTCCCGACACCGCGCATTATTTAAACACGAAGAAAAGGATCTAAAGTGCTCAATTGTCTCGATTAAGAGGGTATTCTAGTGTAAAGTACGTGTTTTCTTTAACTCTGTTAGGAAATTTTTTTGCAAAGAAACTATTATACTTTTTGCAGTCAAATTGACAAGGTTTATTTGTACGTATTTCAATCTTTTGGGACAAAAAAAGTTGAAATTAGTTGGCATATTCTTAAACATAGTCGCCTTTTAAAAAAGCTCGTCTCACGGTGTCCATGATTCCGGCCATTCTGCTTGTCGGAAATGAAAAAACGTAAATGTTTCTTAATTAGTATGAGTTTGGCTACCAGCAGGTACCAAAACAAAAGAAAAAAGTCGGTAATTAAAAAAGTGGCGATACTTTGAAGTTCGATTATCGATTTTTGCATGTTTTTGTTAAACTTTGGAAGCCTAAAAAAATATAAAAAGTAAAATTTTGGCTGATTCTGGCTATAGTCACACGTGTACTAAACTTCGAGTCAATTGGTCAAGTAGATTTTGAGATATCATGGACACCGTTCTGAAAAACATAGTTTCCAGAAAAATGCATTTAAAGTTTAGCTGGTCGTTGCGTCCTTCAAACAACCATAACTTCGTTAATTTTAGGAGTTCGCATGTAAGGTTACAGAGATTTATTTTCGAAACTATGTCTTTTAAGAATGTGCAAAAAAAAAAAATGGATTGTTTTCAAAAGTTCACACTAGAATACCTCCTTAAAGCTAAATGCGCTGACAACTGATTGCGGACCATAACGAGTGACCGAACCGTATACAATAATTTGTCACTTTCTTTTTCTTTTGAACTTTGTCGGTATGATGTCACAGGATAGAAATTACTAAGAGGTAATAAACTTATCATTTGTTTTGCCTGGGTTACATTTAAATACACTTAAAACTGAGGAAATGTTGCAGTTTGGTAGAAAAAATTCTCGACGTTAATGGATAGTAGTTGTTTTCCAAATTTTTCTGCGTAGAGTTTTCTCGGCTCTTCGTAACCACTGTCGATGGCAAAAGTTCTTCTCGATTATTGGCAACAATCTAGTATCGATTACCGGCGAAAAATTTTTTTTTGGTGATTATTAAATGTCAATAATTTTAATGGAAATTAATGAAATTATATTGTTCCAACATTAGTAGCAAATTTCTTCTTCCATAGTGGAAGATATCTGACGCAACTTCTAGGATATATGGTACTTGCCGAAACATGAGAAAAGGTCCTAATAAACATGGGTCGTGAAATTAATAAATCGTTTGAAAGTTACAAACGATTGTTTGTTTCGGTTGAGAAGTTGGAACACGTCCGAGAATCTCTGAAACAGTACGTAATCCTTTAATACAAAGATATGGAGCATAGAAACGGAGGGAGAACACGTAATCAAAAAAAAAAAAAAGGAAAAAATTATAAGATAACAAAGATACGATAGCTTCAATTCGAAACAACAAATGGCTCGAGAACTTTGAAACTATCAAGCTTCTGGCTCGTGTTTATTATTTCGGCGAGAAGTTACGAATCCTTTTTTCCATCCATCCTGTAGAATATCCTGGTTGAATCGAAAATTCAAAAAGATAGAAAACATTTCACATGCACAAACTTGCAATATAACTGCTCGAAATACTCGAGTCTCGGTACAGTCGACTAAAAAGACCGGCGTTAAGACACCGCGAAACAGTTGCGCGAGGGATATCATTTACCAACCTACTATACCCGCAACGAGCGAAAATTCCCATCAACGCTCATTAACAACTTGCCGTAGTGCAAGAAATGCCGTCTCGAGACAGTGGTCGGTAATTACACTTGCAAATGTCATTTGCCGGCTGTAAACTGTCGTTAAATCGTGAATCGTGAATCGCGCGAACTGGGAAACAGGATCTCTCGCGAGCCAAATGTTCCCGAAACGACGAGTTTTTCTTCCCGAGTCAGCAACCGAGCCGAGGTGGCTCGTTCCGGGAAGGCTCGTTCACTCGAGATGGGGAGGGGAGGGAACCGCGGGAATTCAGGAACGTTCCGAAATTCCCGAAAGTTCGTTCGAAACGCCGGCGAAACGCTGTATCGAAGAGCTGCGTGTAATCTTGCGATGCGCCGCTGTAATTAACGTGGCTCGATCGACCGAAAAACAGCCGGATTATCCGGCTTGTTGCTTGCCAGCCGAGATCGACGAGAAATTCAGCCATCGGCGATGCGTTTCAGCGGCGATGTTCAGCTATTGCTTCCGATTGATTGATTTATGAAGATAAAATGCCCGCTACACGCCGGCCAGTGATACTGCGCAACTTCCTGTGTAATTCCGGCAATAGCCGGTTTCGTTTTAATCACCCAGGGAAACTTCCTTCCCTTCTCGGAAAGGGGAAATTTTCCCAGCTTGCTGGATAGAGTTCTGTCGATATTCTGGCTCGAAGCTTGCGGTATATTAGTTTCTCGGAATTTATCGATTTATTGATTAATTAGCACGTGCTCGACTTCGTACCACGAATACTTTACGAACGTCAAATTTAAATTAACGCGCGACGATCATATTAATATACAGCAGAGAGGATGGAACGCTCCTTGTTAATCAACACTCGCTGAATTATTCAATTTTTAACACGCTACACGGAGGGCTGTTTAAACATGTAAATTTCTCGTCAAGGGCCATTTTTACCCGCCGTTATCGTTAATGTAATCAGCGATCTGTAATTCATCGCGAGCGATTCAAAACACAGAATTATCCACGTCCCTCTATCCATCACTCTCGAATTAATCACGCTTGATCAGCAGCGTGTATAATACAAGGTAGAATTACATTAAAACAATCTGTAATTGCCACGAGATGATCTCGGAGAGACTGTGCCGGGTGAAAATTTACGCAATTATTGCTGCAGAGGCGTTTCTCTAATGAAATTAGCTTCGTAGAATGCAGAGAAGCCTCCCCTTTCGAACATTTCTCGTCGTCTCAAGGCAAGAACTAATTTTTTTATATTTTACTATTTTTTTTTCTTAAGTCATAGTTTCTCCCTCTTTCTCAATTACTAACCTACTCGCAACGTCTATCGACGTTCTTCTACCACTCCTGCTAAATGGTCTGTGTTTTTAAAAATTTATGAAAACGTAGGTCCAATATCTGCGATTTGCAACAAGCACTCTCTTCCATCTTTCCAACATGTTGTTCCCAAAAAATGATTGCAACTGCGCAAACAACGCACAGCGTGATGGTATGTGTAATCGTTACAGACTGTTATGTATATTTTTTTTTTTTTTTTATTATTTTCGAAATGTGGAATTTCGAGAGTTCGACGCGCCCGTGTAATTTCGGAATATTACGTTTCGACTGTTGCACTCCAAGAATTAATTCTGCGTAAATCTACGATCAAATACGATGTTAAATTGATTTCAAATTGTTATTTTAATAGGGAAATTTAGCGATGCGCGTAACGTGCAAAATATACAAAATCTAGTGTTCAATTTCGCACCAAATTCACAAATCACGCGTGCGAATATTCGCATAGTCTACTTATTAATTTACCACGGTACAGTGTTCCCGAATAACCTCGTACTCTTCTTACCCTCGGAACGAAAATTCATAACAATTTCCGATTTCGAAATTGCTACGAGGGGGGGGGGGGGAAGAATGAAAGAAACGATCAAAAATGGATCATTCTCTCAAACGAAAAATTCTTTACGAACGAGAAAAGTCAGCGACGCGTGTGATTGTCCAAAATTCTGAGCGAAACGTTAATTCATCTTAATCGGTAATTCATTCGATATCCTAAGCGAAACGTGTACAAACGTTCCACGTTGGAGCTAGCAATGGAAATCGTCCGATCAGCAGTTCCCAGCGATTTTCACGAGTCAGCAACTTTTTGAAAAGTCAGCCTGTCATACATCCGTGAGGGGCGAGAGGGTGGATGGGAGGTTGGCCCTTTTAGAACAGTCCTATTGAGTCGTAGGAGCAACCCCGGCGGTTCTTTGACCCGACATTGATTTCGTAGCAGCCGATCAAAGGCGCAAAGGTCCCTTCCCCCCGCGAAAAAGGGGAGCACAGGCTTTGGGTTTATCGCGCGTCGTTGAATCCCGAAAAAAGCCTGCCGATTTCCACCGTCTCGCCGGGTGCCTTCCAACTATCAGCCAACCGGCGCGAATTTGCCCACGTCGCTCTTTCATTTCCATCTCTTCTCTTTCCCCTCGTGATACCAAATCCACGCGTGATTATCGAGTCGAATCACGGAGCAATTTTACGAATGTCGGTATATACTTGAATATCGAGTTGAATATTTTAATTCTACCATCTATGTACAATCTGATGTGACTTTTCGCTCTTGCGGAGTGACGTGTCACGCACGTTGAAAATACTCGGATTGCCCAAGATTACAATGTCTCCTCAGTTTTAAGCAAGTTTTGTATTGAAACATAACCCAGGCGAAACAAATAATAAATTTGTTACTTCTTAGTCATTTCTGTCCAGTGACATGCCGATGAATTGAAAAAGAAGACGAATTATTGCATATTGCATTTGGTCACTCGTTATGGTCCGTGGATCAGTTACTAGCGCAAGACGTTCAATTAAAATTGTAGAAATACAGTGTCTCCATAGAAATTTTCTGCAATCATAGAATACATATTTTCTATTACTCCGGTATTTACTTTACTTTTTTCTGTTACCTTGGTACTTGGAAATTTGTTTAACAATAAACATTTAAAAAGTGGAATAAGCGAGTTAGAACCATCAAAGTGATGAAAATATGACAAATTTGTAATTTCATCTATAAAAGCAGCATGCCCTTCGAGATTTAAACAATTTTTCGCAAAAATGCGTGAATGAAAACTTCTACACTTGTGTTGTTTCCAAGTATCGAATAACTTCAAAAATTATATCGTCTTCGAAGCGACCGATCCGATCGGAAGTGCTTTGTTTCTGGTTTCTGGTTTCCCTCCTGGTGCCCGGGCGACTGACCTTGGACAGGAAGCTTGCCTGATCTTGCTAGAATTAATTTAGTCGTGGAACGTGACGGCTTTGATGCATCCGCGGAAATAATACAGCCAGTCACCGGCTTCAAAGGCTCCGTGGCTCGTACGCGCCGCGTGTAATTAATGAAGACGAATCGGTTCGTGGCTCTCTTCTCCGTTTCGAGGCGAAAGATTCGTCCTCCTACAAACTGTGCATGCTTCCTGATGAATCACGCTTAATTAAGGTGAATAACGAGCCCCGGGATCGCCGCTCCTCTGTGTATCCTCACTTCGTGGGAATCCTTCCTCCATGTTTCTTTTTTACTTCTTATGAATTTCTCCTCTCTCGCTCGGTTGCGTCATTAGCAATTCAACAAATATTCCCCCAGATGTTCTAAAGGGTTCTCTCTTTTTCAAATCTCGTAGTCGATCCGTCTTTTGTCACCGGGCTTGTTGCTTGTTACATGCAACTTGACTCGCCGTGTCAATAGCAATTAGTTTACGTCAGAGATCCATCAAGAGCTGCACTCTGTTGCAACTCGGCAGCAAGAAACTGCCACTGAAATCTATCTTGTTGTTACAATACGACTATGTATACACCCTGTCTTTTCAGATCCAGCGCGCATGATGGATATCCATATTAATCATGTTACATTCATGTTCGTTTATAACGTTATTCCAACGTGCGAGAGTTCGCTGAGAGAGCTCTCCGATTTCAAGGAAATATCACGCCGCGATTCAGTTTGAGCGTGATACGCGTAAAATTATCAACTTCGGCAATCTCGCCCGCTGCCGAAGTTAGCCAGAGTAGAGCAATTTTACAAGTTTTGAGAATTTTACAAGTAAGAAAAATACGATCAAACGATCAAATCGTACTTTCAGCGCGTTTTAATTTTAACTCGCTTGATTTTAACCCGCGAAAAGAAGTATGTCAAATCGAATGGAAAGGAAAGATCGAAGCTACAAACGATGAAGCAGATTCTACCAGTTACACGTCGGGCAACTATTAATCAGCTTTTAAGCAGAGCAACGGATATAAAGGGATACCACCGTAAGTCATGGACAATTTTCTTTCCCATAAGTGGCTTTCCCTTATCGCTTGTTACTCCCTATATATCATCCGCTCTCGTTCTTTTGTTCTCTCATTCTGTCTACGTACCTGCAGCTTATCAGTGTACTTGACTCTCTCTCTCTCTCTCTCTCTCTCTCTCTTTCTCTCCGCTCGGCGGCCGACTATTTTTCTCGGCCCTCGACCCTTTATCTTTTGGCCTTTTTCCGCTCGAAAACGCGGCTAGAAAAGTGGCCAGAGGGCAGAGAAAGAGAGATAATTATCTTCGGCGAATTGCTGGTAATTGTACTTGTTAAAGGGGTATTTGAATTCATTTAATTCGAGCCATTAGCGAGAGAAAAATTAGAGAGAGCCGGTAATTAGAGAGAATTAGGTTTCACAGATACGGCTTGCAGATAAAGTCACGCAATCGCGCGACATTTCGTAAATAAAACGCTCGTCGCCGGTCCAGGTGAAATTTTTCGAATTTGCTCGGCTATTGAGAATTTTATTCATTTTATACATAGGGTGTCCTATGTGAAGACAATCGTGCAATTTTCTCTTAAACTATTCGCTATAGAGAGAAAAGGTTTGTGACCTTGCAACACAAACGTTTATGTAGGTATCTCTGAATTCGTCTTGACTACAAGGACTCAAAAATATACAGTTGTATTGATTTTATTTAAAGAAAAGAAAAAGATGAACAACAAAGTGAGTTTTGTTTGAAAGATTGTTCTCTGTAGCAAATAGTTCAAAAGGACTATTGATCGGGTCACTCTGTGTATAAAAATTCGGATTGTTATTAGAATTAGCATCGCAATATTATCGTGAAAAACGTTCAGTCTCTCCCCCGAAGCATTCTTCTTTGCGAATACCAATACTGGCAATTTCCATTGGTTTCAAATTTCACCAATTAGCAGTCACATGCTAATGAAGTTTGAAAATGTTTTACGCAACGCAAGTTTAACGTGCGTGCAAATACTGCTCTCTCGTGGCTCAACGTACGTACGTAAGTTATTCTAACGACGTCTGACAAGACGCGAGACAAGAAAACAAAGGATTGATTTACATCGGAAATGGAAGCTAATATGCAAACTCCGCAAAGACGGATCAGCCGCGATCTTTCACCATCAAAAGCCGCGTTTCTTGCCACTTGAGTCCGGCGCAAACGAGCTGCGGAGTTCGTTTCGAACCGCAATTACCTCGAGCAAAGTGCACGAATTCGTCTCTCGTCCCGTGGTTGATGAACCGCGTTCGCCGCGGCGGCAAGATAAATATCCCAATTTACATGTTTCCCCTTCGAATTTTCACCCGTTCGTTGATCGACACCGGCGACGATTCGTAAAAAAGTTAATTGTTTGCCGAGAGAGGGAAATGAAAGCAGCGGTGAAAATAGCTGCGACGGCGAGCGTGGAATGGAAACGAGGGAGTCTTGCCATATGCCGATGAAACTTTTGTTCCTGATTTCAGAAATAGTTGGGCGAAATTCTCGGCGAGTAATGAGATGTAAATTGGATAGAAGAACAACCGCGTGCAATATCTGGCGCGGTGTGGAGATAATAAGGTGAACCGTAGCGCGAAAAAAATTTCGACGTTCACGAAATTTGGAATATTTTCGATCGGTGGTCCTTCTCCAGTGCAGAATTGAGACACGATTCATCAATAAATGAAATCTACGTCAAACAGCGACAGCTGTTTGTACTTGGTAATGTCGTCTTTTTTTTTTCATGCTGTGCAAAATTTTATTTCATTTAAGAGTTAGTATAATGCAACTTTAATCTATAATATATAATCTCCATCGTTGACAATCTTCGTTCATCTCTCTGACAAACTTTCTATTCTATTTCTGTAAAATGAGGGTGACTTTAAAGTAGAAACAAACAGTCTTTCAGATTTGATTGAAAAGAAACAGTTCGCAAATTTTTGAAACCAACGCTGACACGTTCTCATAGCCAAGGCGTGATTATGCTTTCAAAGCTCACGAAGCATCAAATGTCTAATATGAAATTTATCCAAACTTTGCTCTCCCATTCTTATAGGATTCGCTCGAAATTTAACAAGAACACTACATTTCCATATATATGTTTAACTAGAGTACAGGTTATGCTAATAAGTTAAATCATCGCCACTAGATGGCAATGTACATTAAATTTGAGAAAGAAAAACGTCATTACTTTTGGCTGCCCCGTAAGTCTCAAACTCTCAAAAAAGAACCTCGCCAACTTGAAACGCCAACTTCTCCACTCTCATTTTTTTCAGAGAGAAATAGATGATTTTCTCGACAAAAATTTCGAAAAAATCTCTCATGATTTCTTTCCAAGCGTTGCTTCAATCTGTTATTTAACAAGGGTTCGTGATTTATTTTTTTATGAGGAGGCGCTTCATTTTTTCCGGCGCTCCTCCTCCACGGTTCCACGTGTCGCGCAGAAATAAAATTGCCATGTATTTTCGGCGCAGAGCCAGGGGGGACTTGCTTTCGCTACTAATTTCAACCCGTCATACACCTTACTTGTAGTTGCACATCACGCGCAATACGATTTACGTGACGTGGCCAGCCTCGTGACGAGCTTCCCCAGTGTTCCGTAACAAGCTGCATCCCCTTACCTGGTAATTTCCAGCGAAAATATCGCGCCACCGACACTACTACTTATATTCGACTCTACACTTATATTCGAATAGTCGCGCGAATTGAAATCAAAATAAATAAATAAATAAATAAATAAACAAAATGTATCGACGTATCGCGGCGATATAATTTACTTGTAAATAGAAACGCATCGATACGTTTCGCATCGTACGAAATACAGTTGGATACTGTGTCGTTCGCAGGCAGAGTTCACACTGTCGCAGTTTTAAATAGACCTCTCGATCTAACGGCGGATTTTCACGTTATGACGGTGCATACGAATATATATATATATATATATGTGTGTCAATGTCATCTCGTAAATCGTGTTTTTTCGTTTTGTCAAAGTAATCGGAAAATACCTTATCGCTAGTTTTAAAGTTCTTTTTCTTCCATTCCAAGGTTATTTCTGAAATTTGTTTCGCTAATGTATTATACAAATTAACGCTGTTTAAGCAGGCTGGTCAGTTAAGCACTTAATCTACTAAACAGAGCTCTGATGATTTTGATTCGTTCGAGAAAGCTGCGGTTGAAAGGAAACGCGTTAAGCATGTTATTCTGGATTTTTTATCTTATCTCGCGGTAGAGTCTACGAATTTAATTCTGGAAATTATTACGCCGTATTTGAGCACTGTCGACTTTGTTAGTAAAAACTTTTCTAAAAAATTTAGTAACGTTGTGTTAACGTCCGACGTGGAATATTTTCAAATTTCGTCAGTAACGTTCCCTTTCCTCGAGCCGAGAAAGGACGCAAAGGAGCAAACAAACTATTTTTGATTTTGCTTTAATCAACGTTTTATTTTATTCCCATTCCCTTGACCAAATGGTGTCGCAATTAGCAGTTCTAGTAATACGCAAAATAGTTAGCTTCGATAGAAATTTGCAATAATTAATCTAAGCAATTCACAGAATTTGGACACCGTGTCAATCTTCGGAATTAATCACTTTCCCTTTTTCTCCAAAAAAAAAAAAAAAAAAAAAGGAAAGAAAATAATTTGTAAACTTGAAAATAATTCTCAGCCTCTCGAAAAAAAACATCTGACTTTTGTTTCACCTTTTGATTGATTTACTGAAACTCTTTCTCTTTCGATCGAACCTGTTCGGAAATGCCACTGAAATTAAAAAAAAAAAAAAAAAAACATAGTCCAACTCTCAGTTTACTATAGTTGTACTTGATCGGTTTACTCTCATGAAAGCAAGTCGTTGTGAGTCTGAATCGATAAAATCCATAAATTGAGGGAAAGTGAGGTCGATCGATTTGCCTTTTAAAAAGATGAACTTTCGAACTGTAACGTAAATTAAAATAGCCTAAAAATAATCATAGTTCCAAGCTTGAGTCTTCGTTTCTGCAATCACGTGAGATCGATGGATATATCGCCAGCCACGTCGACGATCAGCAAGGTGAATCCCCCTTTCTCTCAGCGGGAATTAAGACACGGAACGTTAATCGGGCGGGTCGTCAATTTCGCAGGGGCAACGGAGGGTCCCTTTAAACCGTCACGACAGAACAGGAATTAGAGCATCGATTAGGATTAGACGGTCAATTATGGAATTGCGTCCGGCAGAGACATCATACGAGTAATTCGACGCTTCCAGCCGGGATACTCGTGCCGGGAATGTGGATCGTTACCCTTCCAGCCACGACGCGTACAACACCCGCGCTCGAAATATAATTAGTTAACGTCGATAATTAAAAGCATTCGGTACGAGGCTCACGTAGTTTCCGACGCGATTTCGACCGGCCTGTCGGAATGATTAAATATTCTATTATCAGTGACGCGCGCAGACCTCGCTTGGGTTAGAGAGAGGTTTTTGGCGTCCATTAGAATAGATCGACGACAGACTATGGTCGGCTGCCGCCAATTGCCAACCGACAAATCCTCGAGCTTCTCTCTCCCCGTGTAATCTGCTTTCCTCTGGGACAATCGGGTGTCCTTTCAGATCACTTCCTGAGATCACTTTTCTTTTTTTATCAATTCGGTGTAACCTACATTATTAACGAAGGATATTGAAACTGAACTTTTACAGTGAAACAATACAATTGATTGGAAGAATATATTAATTATATATTAATTATATATTAATTAAATATATTTACATTAATGAATTATATATTAATTATATATTAATTAAATATATTTACATTAATGAATTATATATTAATTAAATATATTTACACATTAATGAATTATATATTAATTAAATATATTTACACTAATGAATCATATATTAATTAAATAAAAATTTACATTAATGAATTATATATTGATTAAATATATTTACATTAATGAATTATATATTAATCAAATAAATAATATATTTATATTAATGAAGGAAATATGAAAATTTTTGATGAGAACACTGAGCTTGTTCGTCAATGTCTGGTTTCAAGGGTGTTTTCAAGTTGCTCGTCTATCTAAAAATTTTTCTTCTTATTTTATTTCTCCTGTGCTTCGTATGAGGAAAAAAATATCTGCTCCCCAAAATGGACATGACGGACGTTCGTGGTGAAAATTGTTCAAATAATAAAATCATTCCAATTTTGGTTGCGTGGCGCGGATCAGCGTGAAAATGGGTCTAAAGGCCGCTTTCGATCGTCGATTATACCCCCGTAAAAATTTGTAATCGGGAAACAAAACAATTCCGGTCATCACGAGAAATTGGGAGTCAATTTGAAATTATCTAGCGAAATTAATTTGCGAAAGAACGTTTTACGATTGAAATTGAAATTCACATAAGTGGAATTTGTATCGGAGATTGAAATTCAGTGAATCGAGTTGGCGAATGATCACTGTCCGCTAAATTACAGATTCACGCACGAGGGACGAAACGATGGTAGCAAACGAAGCGAAAGAAACGTGAAACACTGTAGCAAACTAAACTATAAATCGGAACTAACGTTTAATTTACTATGTCAGCCGAGCCAATCAATAATTCCACTTCCATTCAATAAGTCAGTGGGTGCTGCGTTCATTTATAGAAGTGAAATTTACAGTCTAAACATCAGTAACGCAATGTGTAAACGACAACTGGAACGCGTGATGTATGTGTAACGCGATATAATGATCGAAATATGGTTGATTTGTTATTTCGGGTTTCGCGTAACGTATCGACTTTGCACTTGTTAATTGCTACTATTCTCTGAAACGCATAGCGTTCTGTGGCTTGTAAACAGATCTGTTTGTTAAAATCTCGCTCGGTGAAAGCTTTCGAATTCCTAACTTTCAAAATTCAAACGATCGTGATCGCATCCGCATTCTGCAAAACGGAATCATCGTTCTCAACGTGTTTAAAAAAACTTTCACATTTTACTCCAATTCACATTTGCTCTCCTCAATTAAAAGAACAATGGCTCTCTCGACAGAGATTCAAAGACAAGAGTCAAAGATTCCGACTCTGAATCAGTTTCAACTTTACTCTCCCCTCGCGCTGACCAAACAACAAATCCATAGTGAAAATTGCCGCGAGCAGTTTTTCGCGAGCTAATCGTGAGAAAATAAAAAAAGAAAATTGTGAACGCGGCCAACAAAGAGAAACGACGACAATATACCATAGACGATGTATCGAACGAACGGTGCCAGGGAAGTTGAATAACTGAAAGTTCTCGTAATCGAGAAACAGCCGGCTTTTGTTACGCGTTGCTCGATTTATCTACAACACGGTGAGACCTGCTACGCGCAATTACTATCTAATTGCCTATACGAAATGGACATCTAATCTGGTATACATCGCTGGTGCTCCTGCAGCCGATAGCAGTAATTCTCTGGTTTATCCCGTCAACGAACGGAACTAGAGGAACTTGCTGCAATTAGCGAGAAATCAATCAAGAATGGGGATTCCACTTGAGCGGACAAACTCGCTTTCCTCTGTTTCAACACGGTTTCTCGGACTGCGACGTGAATTTATTTTCAAAAAGACATTTTTTGCATGCCGATTGTAAACTGAGCTTGACTTCATCGGACGACGATAATTATTATTAAACGAAGAAATATTTATTGAGAATAGTATTCGATGAGTACCAAGTATTATAAATGAAATACCTAAGTATTTAAAACCTATATATATAGAATTGACAATTAAATCAATACAGCTTTGAAAAAATGAAATAAACGTACGTGAGCATTATTACCACTTCGGTGCAACGTACAGTTATCACACCTGAAAATTATATGCACTGTCGGCGAAACTCCGACAATTAATATGAAAAGTGCGCGGCAGCAAAGAGCAAAGGTTGAAAATTGAGAAGTAAGGTCGCTTTTCACGATGTTAATGTTTTTTTGCACGCCTGACGCGTGCGGTTCGAAACGACACGGCGATGCCTCAAAAATTAAGCCACTCGTGGACTCTATGTCTCCGCGAATTTCGTTCTCGTTTCAAGTATGTCTCTGCGCTCTCTTCGAAACTTTGTCCATTTAAGCCAGAGGCAAGATGTTTATGTTTCATGAGTTTTACGACTCTCGAGACTATTTGGAAAGAGCAGGCCGAGCGTTTTTTGTCCTATACCTCCGAGCTTCCACTATCTAACTATGACCCATTTAATGAGAGCGGTCATCTCATTCTTGCCGGACGGAAGTTCTTCCGACTGTCAGAAAACAGTGACTCGAGAGACTTCAATCTTCAACGTTGTGAATGCGAATACAAATCTCCAACTCGAGGTAAAAATGGAGTGGGAATCGTGGAGTACAGAACAATTTAAATCATAACAGATTGCTTTCACGGCGATTAACATACTCGTGTCGAAGTCTTGAATCCAACAACAGAAATATTGAATATTTCATGCGATAAGAAACCTAAGTGATGATATATAGCTAATCTAATTTTATCACGAGCGAGGCTCGTATCGAGATCAATAGCAAAATAATTTTACGTAAAAGTAAAATTCTGCTGTAAAAGGTCTCCATCTCGACGTCAGAACGGCAAATATTGCACACTGCTCCGTTAACCTCTTGCCACGGACGTCGAGAATTTTTCTACCCCAAATTGCAACATTTCCTCAGTTTTAAGTACATTTAAATGTAACCCAGGCAAAACAAATAACAAGTTTATTACTTCTCGATAATTTCTATCCAGCGATATCACACCGACGTGTGATTCAAAGGAGAGAGAAAGCGACGATTGTATTGTACACGGTTCGGTCACTCGTTATGGTCCGCGAACCAGTTGCCAGCGCAACGGGTTTAAACACTCGTTGACCCGTTCCATCTCTCTTAAAATGTACACCCAAATCTCTATAAAATCCCCGCGTTGGTCGCCTCATAATCTCTCCGAGTACGTAATACTTAACCTTAAAACCGAAAAAAAGAATGGAATAAAAAGGCGGCTTTAAGAAAGAGAGAAAAAGAGCAGAGAAGATGCGAACGCCCCTCCCCCCCCCCCTTCCCAGGAGAAAGAAAGTAGCAGCAGAAAAACGTATAAAACCCACGTCCCACCCAGTTTTCTCTGTCCCCTGCAAGCCGGTGGGGAAAGAGGGAAAAAGAAAGAAAGGAAAAAACAGAGAAAAGAAGCGAGCGTTCCGGTTGGAACCGGAAGTGCAGGGCAGACACAGACTAATCCAGCGTTCGTTGTTCTTGTTCCAGGGGAGCATCCAGCTGCAATGCAGCACGGGAACACGGCAGCAGGCTCGCCAACATCGAAGACGGTCCTCGTAATGCTCGCCTTCTTTTTGGGTCAATTGAGATAATGTGTGTTCTCGTACGTGTACGTGCGTGTGTCACCGACCTGTCTGCCCCTGCGTGTGCACTTTCCGCATGTATGTAGTTGCGTGCGTGCGCGAATGAAAGAGAGAAAGAGAGAGAAAGTGAGAATGAGAAAGCGCGTGTAAATCGAAGCGTGCGAGTGTCATTATAACGCGAGCATTAAGTGAAACTCGATGGATCGTCGTTGGACACAATAAGACGTAGCCACCTTCTCCCCCTCCCCCATCAAGTATCCTGTTTGTACCTTGATCGAAATTTAAGTCGAGACGACCGAGCACGCAACCGGAACGATCATCGACGAAGAAGCTTTCTTGCATGCAAGGTGATAAAGTAAAAAAAAGGGAAGTTGACCGGTGAGAAAGTTTTCTTTTTTTTCATCGTATGACGTATCGATACAGGTAATTTTAATTTCTTTCTTATCGAGTCTGAGGAACAAAAATTTCTTGATCACCTCGTGATAGTTGGTGTTTGATATTTTTACACTTGAAAATTCTGTTCGAAGCATAACGGATAACATTCGATGTTACGACATTTTATGAAACGACAAAGTATTATATAATGTACTATAGAAAAGTCGGATAAATACGTAATAACAAGGTATCCGGTATCGAAAAGTGCGAATGGATTAAAATGGAATCGTTTCGAAATCTCCATTAGAAGTTCCGCAAACAAGTTTAGTTTTCCGGAGACGCGGGATTTAATGCTGTTCTCATATTCGTACGTGCGTATACCGTGATACGTCGAGGGAAGCTGTTCTGTTCATCGTATTTCGTTATTTTCATCTGCAATTTTTTTTTTTTTTTTTTTTCTTTTTGAAAGAAAGTTTCGTAAAGGGAAGAGCTGAGAAAACAAGAAAGAAACGCGTGTATTGTCAGACGTACGTACGTATAATTCCACGGAATTATTACCATTCCCTTGCGGCTCTGCACTGTATTTTTTTACAACGTTATTTTTAAAATAAATTATCATACCGTATCCTGTTGCACACACGCGTGCTTAATACATGCACGTTGTAGTAAAAGCACGTTGCAATTTAACGTAATTAATTATTATGCAAAATATTGGAAACCGAAGAGGTAACAATATAATTATGTGATATTGCGTATCAGTTTATAATCAACAAGTCATACTTAATTAGGGGCGCAGCAAATAATTGAAACGGTTTGAAGTGAATTATTTGACGACGGCTGCAAATTGCGAATTGTACGGACAATACGGACATGACTGAAAAAAAAAAAAAAATTGCAGATGTAAATAATGCAGAACATCGTGACGTTGAACGAAGTTTACGAAGAGTTTTCAATTCGCAAACATTGTGAAACTTTTCGACTCAGAATTTTTTTATGAAACCGTGGAACCGAATTCTTCATCTTTCCCCGACAGGAAGTACAATAGCAAAATATAATAATAACGCGTAACGTATTATACATAAGTAACGATGCTCAAACCTATACAAATAAGAGTGTTACAAATGAACAAACGTACTGAACTGCCGCTAGTTGAAACGATTTGTATAAAAATTACCGTTCCGAGTACACGTAAATTTTTAATACGATTTTTTGGTCAACTCGAAGAATTCACCTGAAGAAAAAAAAAAAAAAAACAGTCATTGAAGATTAACTCTCTGTCTACGACTTCTCGACATCGAAAGTCGATCGAGATTTGTTTTCGGTGTATTCGTCGATCGATCGTTGCTCGACGAATTGTTACGATCAAATGAAATTTTCACGAGAGGGAAGAAAGCTTCTTCGAAATTCACTTCTGCGGAGAATTCAGTTTACAGAGATTTCCCTGCCGGCGCGTTTTAAAAAATTCAGTTCAGTCAGTGGAAGAGAAACATCGATGAAGGAACTCTGTTGGCGGCCGGTCTCGCATTCCGTGAAATCGCGAATTTCCCGCGAACCAATAGGTGAGGAACACTAATCGAAGCGAAAAAAAAAAAAAAAAGAAAAAGAAAAAAAAAACGTCGTCGTAGTATCCCAGGTTCGATATGTGTAATAACTTGCAAATTACTACTGCGTTACTAGTGTCGTCGAAAAGTAAGGAAAACCAAAGTATTCCGAAGTAACGTTGTGTAAACATGGTGTAACCGTGAGTGACGATGTGCAATGAAAAAGAAAAAAAAAAAGAAAACTGTAAGAGCAAGAGGAGAGAGAAAAATTGTAAACGTGTAACTAACGCGGCGTGAACGTGGTGCCCCGAAATAATGGTAATTCGATGTGTATGTTCGCGACTTACTACATACGTAGGGACGATTATGTACATTGTAATTG
Organism: Frieseomelitta varia; assembly: GCF_011392965.1. NCBI lineage: Eukaryota > Metazoa > Arthropoda > Insecta > Hymenoptera > Apidae > Frieseomelitta > Frieseomelitta varia. The sequence goes on from NW_025110126.1 coordinate 161,109, forward strand.
TTACAAGATGAAAAAGCGATCGTTCCAGCAACTACAGCGAGTTCGTTCGTTCTTGGCAAACCAAGTTTCCCGACGGATGCATCTCTTAATTGTCCGGCGAATCATTCTGCGAGATGCGAGAGCACGTTTTACCGAAGAGAATTTCCTACTTTGACAATTGTTCAGATTTTTATTAATGTATATATCGAATTGTTAAAAATTCTACTACATGTTGAACGTTCAATTTCCTATTATGTATTCTACGTTTCCCGATCATTTCTCTAGTTTTACAAATTGTTGCAGGCCAGTTTCACGTTTCATTTACACTAATAAACTCTATAAACAAACTGATAAAACGTTGACTTTGTCGACCATATTTGAAAAAACAACTGAAACTTGGCACAATTAACGTTTCAAAAGCACCTGGATTTTTCTCGCAAGGGGACAGAGAGGACTCTTCTTTCGAACGCTTTTCTTTCGGCGACTCGGATACGACTTTTGGCCATTGAAATATCGTCTGTCGTCCGAAGGGTTACCACTTCATATATTTTATTTCTTCTGTCCTGGTTACACTTTCGAGCACCCCCTCCCTCGCTGACCTACCCCAGAAGACCGCTGTTGACCAACAACTGTCAACGTCCTTCTGCCCACAACTGCTGCAGCGACATTTTCGAGAAAAAAGAAGAAAAAAAAAAGAGGGAGAAAATGTAGGTCAATTCTCTCGTTCGCATTTCGCGGCCTTTGAAGCGCCGTATCTCAGAATTCAATTGCCATATCGATTTGCATCGTCAAAGAAACTGCTCCCTCCTACCTCGTACGGTCGTATTGTTCGCAAAAGAATTTACAGAAACTTACGTAGTGTTACAAAAATGTTAGAAAAAAAAGACACAGTTTCGTGCTATTTCACGTTTTAGAATAATATCGCGTATCGTCTAATTCAAAGCGAGAGACGGATATGCGATTTTGTTTTTTTTTTTTTTTTTTTTTTTCTACGTTTCTAATATTTTATCTGATGTATCTGTCCGATTTTCTCGAAACTGGAGATTCTTTCAGTTCTCCACTTCCTTCACGTTCATCCATTTCCTTCGGTCATTTAGATATTAAAAAAAAAGAAAAAAAAATAGCCCACTGGACACGCGGGAGCTACGTTGAGAAATTTAATTAGCCCTCTCTCGAATTTTTCCGATACGTCTGATATTTTTTTCTTTTTGGATAAATCGAAAACATGAAGGACAGGAGCAAAGGAGAGAGGATATCGTACGAGCGCGCGTGTGTTTCGCTCGCTTTTGTCCAAGTATGAAGCTTTCAGCTTCAACAAAGGAGACGCGTTGGCATTATTTTGTAACGGGGGCCAATATTGACAGGGGATTCTTTCTCTTTCTATCTCTATCTTTCTCTTTCCTCCTCCTCCTCTTCCTCTCTTTTTCTCTCTTTCTGTCGCGGATGCCTGTAGTTTCAACGGAAAGAAATTCTGATATTACAACGTAGCAGGATGGCGAGCGTTTTCGGAAGGAAGCTCGTAGATTCTCCCATATCTTCCCCGGCATATCGAGTTTTACGCTTCGTTTTCTGTGTTTCTTGAATGAGACGTGCATTATCCGGTTCGAAATGCATGATGGAGGAATTCCTTCCTCGTCGAAATCCGAGGGGGAAACTCGAAAGGAATGCGTGGCAAGTTTAGCGACTCCCAGCGTACAATGATCATCCTATTATTCTTATTCTATTTTATATGTACGAAAATATTTCGCGAATTTCGGGAAAATACGCGAGGTAAAAGTCAGGAAGTTTCGCGACCTCGTCAAATTTACGAATTCCTCTGATCGACGATTTTTATTAGTTTTATTAGCTTTCGGTGCTTGCGAGATATTCTTTCTTCCAAGCGCTTCTAAATTTAAGACTAAATTCAAATTCATTTACAATCCCTTCGTTTAGATATTCCTTGCAACGGAGTTTCCTTTTAAAGAAAAAAAATTCGAGAGATTTTCGAATAGAATATAAAGAAAGTTCGTAATCTTCCCCAAAAGTATCAAACTCACGTTTCCAGCCACTATCTTTCCAATTTTGTCCATTTAGTTGAATACTAACGAGACTACGCGCCCTTTCTGACAAATTTCTTTTTCCCATTCCTTTACCTTTCAATAGTCTCTTGACTAAGTATCCAGTTTTCATCAATTTTCAACCCGGTAAAAAAATAAAGCTCCTCGATTCTTAAAAACAAAAGGAAAGAAAGGGAAGGACCATCGACGAGTTTACGTGGGGAGGGGAAAAAAGATTCAAGTGACTTTCGAATAGAATATAGAGAAAGTTCGTAATCTTCCCCAAAAGTACCAAACTCACGTTTCCAGCGACTATCTTTCCAATTTTGTCCATTTAGTTGAATACTAACGAGACTACGCGCCCTTTCTGACAAATTTCTTTTTCCCATTCCTTTACCTTTCAATAGCCTCTTGACTAAGTATCCAGTTTTCATCAATTTTCAACCCGGTAAAAAAATAAAGCTCCTCGATTCTTAAAAATTAAATGAAAGAAAAGAAAGGATCATCGAGAAGTTTGCGTGGGGAGGGGAAAAAAAATTAGAGGATGTCATGCGACAGAAAGGAAGTCGAAGAAGGAGAGAAGACCGTCTTACGACAGACACACGCAGCAATAGCGTGGATTGTGAATTTTATTCGCGAAAGCTTTCGGAAACGTTCGACCGTTTACCTACGCGAGTAAATCCGCGCGAACTGTCTTTGTGGTACAAAGACAGTTTGTTTGATTGTTCTCCGGTGAAATAACTCGATCTCGATCTGAAGCTAGAAGAAAGGACGGCTCCTCGGAACGGAGAAAACAATGCGGGCATTAACGCTCGAATTCAAGTCGACCGGATTCTTTAACGTTTAGCACGGTTCCTCTTCCCTCTTCTTCCTTTCTCTTCTTTTCTCTTTCGAATTTTTATTCGCTGGACGATTATTTGGAACATTAACAGAGGAATGGTAATTACGTTGCCGTTGGCAATTCATTCATCATCGAACTCGTCTCACGAGTTTTATCGTGCTTTTGTTGTTCAATGTTCCCGTTGAAAGGGAACAAATTTCTCAGCAGATCGAAAGACGCGGGACTTACAGCTTAAGGAAAATTAAAATTAAACGAAAATGATGAACGTTGATTTTCGAGTTCCGGCCTCTTGCGCTGGAATGACGTGCCACGCACGCCGAGAATCTATTTCTCAGTTTTAAGTATATTTCAGTACAGCCCAGGGAAAACGAATAATGAATTTGTTACTTCTCAATCATTTTTCTCCAGTGGTATCATACCAACGAGTTCAACAGAAAGATTTCATTGTAACGATTTTATTGTATACGGTTCGGTCACTCGTTATGGTCCGCGAATCAAATTGCCAGCGCAAAGGATTTAATTTGAACAACTGCGTTCGAAAGAGAAATAGGAATTTGGTTGTTGAAGTGTCTCGCAGAGGCGTAAAAAAAAAAAATTCTTCTACGTTTTGCTCGCGTAATGTGTAACGTGTCACGAACGAACGAACTCACTCCCCCCCCCCCCCCCCCCCCCCCCGTCGATTGTCAAAGCAGTCTTCCAGTCGTCAATTACCAAAGACTATTTGACAATCCCACCTAGAGAGAGAAAGTGGCGGATGTGGTCGTGGATGTGACTCGCTGTCAGACTCAACGCATATATTTAATCGAGATGGAAGGATTTTATAATAATTTGTCGATCGTCATCTGTGTTATCTTTATCGTTAGATCAGCTCAACGGCTTGTATCTTAAGTAATCAAACGCTATCAATCGCTATCTCTCACCGTCGATATTTTTACACAAGTCGCTGTATCCCAAGAACGCTCAAAACGACTTCGAAATCACCATCGAACGCAAAAGCTGGCAAACAATCTGCAACTTTCGACAAATGGAACCCGTACACACACACGCGCGCGCGCGCGCGCGCACGTGCGAGCAACAAGCAAGTAATCACACAATACGCGTACGATGATAGATATTAATTGCGAACGAGACGGATCTCCGCTCGATTAACGAAACAAACGACGTTTCTTGTACAACGTGCGCGATTTTCGTTGGGAAAGAGAAGAAAGAGGGTGCGTTGTGACGTAACACGTACTAACACCAGGATCCTGAATTCGCGCGTGATAACGGAGAACCGGTCCTCTGAAGGCTCAAACAGAATCTCACCTTTCTCGTCCGCGTATCAATTATTCTTTCCTATCGTCCGGGTTTGAATCCTAAAGGATCATCGCGTGTTCAGGCTCGTTCTTGATCGAATCGACGGAAACGATAGCTCTCGAACAAAGAAAGAAAGTTTCGTACGTATCGCTTTCGAAGAGGCGCGGCGTCAGAGTCGAGACGATTATCAGACGTGTATTTTATTCGGTAAATTACATTCTAGATTATTCGTATATGTCCCTAGCCTTGCTACGTATATATCAATTTCGTTTCCACGGAATCGAGTGAAGAAAACTTTCATCCATTGCGAAACAGGACACGCATTTCCCGAATCGCGTAATAATCGTCTCGTCGAATTTCGTTCGACAGACACCGCGTGATAACAAGGAGACCGCGGATTTTCACGTGAATTTAACCTCCCTCGCAAATATAATTAACGTAACGAGTGTATAATTAAATGGAAACTCTGCGAAGTGAAGATTCGTTTCATCCATTGATGCAGCACTTTGTATATTTATATCTCGCGTCTTTCGTGGAGGGAACGGTCTAAAAATCCGCGGTCCGATAACGAGCGCGTAAATAAATAAATGAAAGAAACGAATGCAGGACAGGATGAAAGAAACCGGGGAGTGTTAATTAGACGAGGGACGTGTGAACATTTCGTGAAGGAGAGCAAAGAACTAGAAGGAAAAGAGATGAAGAAAAATGTTTACCTAAGCATTAACGAAATACTTTCCACCGCGGAGTGTGAGTGTTGATATAAACGGGGGGGGGGGGAAGAGGAGAAAATAGAAAAAAGGAGAAAGAAAAATAAAGACAGGGAGAAAGAGGGGATTCGGATTGCCCAGGACTGCCACTTGCGAACGAGCTCTCGACGAAGCGAGGCAAGAGTGAAATTTTTCAAAGTGTCGCCTCGCTGCGAATTTCATACCCCCCCCCTCCCCCCCCTCCGTGCAAATATTCATCAGCCCTCCGTCACGATTTTAACGATCCTTCCCCACCGCCGGTTTTTAATGGCTCTTCAGAACGCAAGCCCCGATCGAGCAACGCTGGAAGATCGTTACGCTCGTTTCTTTGCAGTTTCCTTTCGATGGATCCTGTTTATTGGTTCTGTCGGATCTATTGAAATTCGACGGTGCCGCGGAACACCGTTGACCCAGTTTCGTTAACGCGAAGCGAACTCGGTTTCGATCTTCTTTTTTTTTTTTCTTCTTTTGGTGCGTAGCATTTGGGTGTAACATTTGAGAAACCATCAACGGGACGTTGTTTCATGTCTTGAGAACTGAAGTCGCGCGAGTTTGAACTTAATCGTCGAGACTGAGACGAGACACTGCTGTGCGTTTCTTCGATCGATGAAATCTCGTTTTTTTTTTTTTTGTTGGAAATTGTAACGTCCAATTCTCGTGAAAAACGGGGGCAACGAAGAAAGTAAGAAGAAGCTGTTTATGACTTTATCGTTGCGATGTGTTACGTTACGATAGAGAACCATAATCATAATTTAACATCGATCAGTAACATCGTAATTAATATTTACTCTCCGTTGTTTACTCAACCGAAACTGAAATAATTGATTTCAAATAACAACAAGGGTGTTACCATTGACCTAAATTATTTAACATGTTAATTTTCGAGCAATAACGTCCCAGTGAATCGTACGAATATAGTAACTTGTCACGACTCGTTTTCTATCAACGCTTCTTCGTCAAACGTCGAAACGTATGTAGATTGTTTTTTATCGAAAACGAAACTATTCTAAGCTGGCCATCGTCGTCAGAGATCAGACACCTTCGGGATCTCAATTTCGGGATCGATTTCGTAAAGAAGACAGCAGCCTCGGTCGAAACGGAACGTTCAACTTGCACGTTTCGAAAGATTTATTTCCAGCGTGAAGAAGGCGAAGAAGAAGTTCGACATTCCCGTCTTTTTTTTTTTTCTCTTTCTTTCTCCGGCTCCTCTAACGAACGATACACGAACAATTAATCATTCTCTCTTTCTTGTATTACGCGTGTGGCTCCTCCGGGCTCGGAGTCGTAACGCTCTGAGGATGATCTCGAAGCACGGTGGAATATTCGAGAGGGGAAAAAAAAAAACAGTTGGCAGTTCAGGGTTTGCGAGAACGAATCGTAGAAAAAAGCGAAACGTGCGAACGAAACAAGACGTGAGAGGAAAAAGAGATCTGTACGTGTGAGTATGTGCGCGTATGCGTGTGTGTGCGTGTGCGTGCGTGCTTGCGTGTGTGTGTGTGTGTGTGTGTGTGTGTGTGTGTGTGTGTGTGTGTGTGTGTGTGTGTGTACCACCTGTATAATTTCTTAAAACGTGAAACTAAACGCAAGTTGAAGGAAAATGGAAAAAGAAAAAGAAAAAAAGAAAAAAGGAAGAGAAATAACGAATGAAACTGTGTTCCCTTTCCACGTCTCAGCATGTATTTGTTTTCACACGATTCTCGACGCATTCTTGTACATAATGTTTTACTCTTGTAAATAAATTATCCATATGATCCAAACGAGTCGATTTTTCTTTTCTTCCACTGTTCGATTAATCATTTGCCGCTCGAAAGTCTCGAACGAACAAATACTAGATGTAGTTCCAAAATTGGAGATGTCAAACTAGAGAGAATTTCCATTGTAAGATTGTGTTAAAAAAAAAGAATCTGTATTATAAAATCGTGGAGTCGAAAGATTTGATTACCTAGAATGTTAAGAATAGAAAATGTTTGAAGTTCCGTATCTGCCCTCAACAATTGTCGAAAACAAAGAAATACCGACAAGTGGGATTTCCTTGTATCTCCGATGCAACACAGTCAAATCAACAAATGAGAATCGTACCTGTGACGTGTTCGAGTTTTTTCAATTCTCTGACGTGTGTATATATAAAATAAAAAAAAAAAAAAGACACTCTCTATCATTGTTCAACAATTTTATCCAAGAAACTGAGATTTTTCATTTCTGCATTAGCTCGAAGAACGTCGTGGCTTTGGTATGTATTATACGATACAGAGCCACCAGTGAACGCCAATTGGAAATATTTGTTCTCGAAGGCGGCTTTCCGACTTTAAAGGCAGCTCCGAGGTGGACTGATTGTGATTCGAAGGTAATAGGAACTAGAGCGAAGGATCGATAGGTCTGACCCCGATACCCTTCAACTTTTCTTGCTCCTCGGGATATTTAACCCTTTGACTAGCGTTGGCGTCGCTTGGAAAATTTGCGATTGCGATACTGTGTAGGCGTCTGAAAAAAATTGCTCTTACGATAGCGAGGCGCTTAATCTACTTTGATCACGGGCTTAACGTTAATGTCAAATTTTTAATATGTGCTTAGTTTTCAACGTTAATGTCGAATTTTTAATATGTGTTTAGTTATTAACGAATAAGTAAGCAATACTGGTAGTGGAATTCAGTGTTCTGATTAGTTTAATATACACTTTCTCCGAAATGCACGCCTAACGAAACGTTTCGAAAAGGTACGTCTCAAAGTCTACCGTAGCCAAGGAGTTAAGGATGCGAGAATCGCGGGGATTCTCTTCTCGGCCCAGTGGCCATTCGATCGCGAAACAACGACGATCGAGCGGACCAATTTCGATCGCCGGCGTAAATCAGTCGCGTCCGAAAACAACTACCGAAAACTAACGAAAAATAACGGCGATCGAATCGAGGTTAATTAGTCTCGAATCGCTCGTGAACTATCGCACGCGCGCGTGATTTAGTAAAAACTAACATAAAATCTAACTCGTGCGGCTGCTCGCAGTTAATTTGTCGGAAACGGTACGATCATTCTCTCGGTTACGTTTGGGTATTCTTTCGCCCCGTTTGTTCAATTAGCGAGACACTAAGGTTTAATTGGTAACTCGAACGGAGAGATCTCGTAACGTGAAAGAACGTTGGACAAAGAAGTTGGAAATTAAACGCAGTTTAGGGACATTTAAATTAGCTACGGTTCGATGGTGAAAGTAAAAAAAAAGCAAGGGGAGGGGGAGGAATATAATTTGCAGAGATTGTTGCACGACGAACGAAACGATCAGTGATCGGCTGAAACGAATCGTTTGAAAAACTAGCTCCACTTCGGCGTGTAATCGAGCTTGAACTTTTAATTACTGTCTTCAAAAGGGGTGTAACGTCGTCAAGTTCGTTAATGGATGCTCGCCTGAAACAGGCGAAGTGTCGCCTCACCTGGTAATGAAATATTTCAATTTCAAACGCGCACCATTGAAATTTGTCAATTCGCCCCGAGGTAATTAAATCTGCGTCTTTTGATAAAACGTCGTCTGACTTTGTCCCTGTTTCGTCGCCGAAAGAAGGAGAAAGAAGAAACATCGATTTTAATCCTTCGCAAAAGAGAAGGAAATGTTTCGGGCTTATTTTCAAATTCTACGTTTCTGTTTCTCCAACGTTCATGGTGTTCAGACATTTCAGAACAAAAGTTTTAAGAAAATTCGGGGACTTGTTCCAAATAAAATTTCAATATCACCAAAAAAGAAAAAAAAATGAAAAATAAAAAAATAAAAGAAGATGAGAATAACAAAAATTTCGAAAAACTTATAAAACGAATATTAAACTATAAGTTGGAACAAAAGTCGTTGTTCGACTTTCGAAGAGAAACGAGCGGCTACTTTCTGTCGTATTTGAAAAATTCTACACTGTTTTTCTGCGAAGTCAGAAAATCTAGACGAATCGGTTCGTCGATGAAGAGTAGGTGCACGCTGCCACGTTCTCGTCGAGAAAAACACGCGGAGAAGCGGAAAAAAAAGAAAAAGAAAAAAAGAAAAGAAAAGGGGAGAAACAGAAGGGCGGAGAAACGCGAAGCAGGGTACGGAGCAGCCGGCAATGAAATATTCTTGCACTCACAATGAGTCGCCTTAATTATTCCAGGCCGCGATGAATGCTAATTCAACATTTTCCGCGAGCTCGCGAAATGGCAGACGCAGAGACGCGCGGCGCTGATTAACCGACACTCGTGCCACAGCCGGTATCCTAAATTCGACGGTGTAAGCCGGCCAGCTATTGTTTGCCGGCCGAACTTAATTAACAATGTTAATCAGGCCACTTCACTTTCACCCCGGCCGACGAAAAAAAAAAAAAGGACGCGCCCGACTTCGATGCAACGATGCTCGAGGCCGCGGTGAGAATTTTTTCGCTCTTCTTCTCTCGTCCGTGCTGATACACGCCGGATTTTTGTTTTTTTTTTCTCCCCTCCCACTAACGAGAAAATTGTACGAGAGAGTTGATTATCCTGGTTACAGAGATTACTTAACTACACTTTAAAGCTGACACGTTGAGTACAATAATTTGTATCATTCGCCGTCTTTAGGGACGTTTTTTTCGGATTTTCATGAATATTACGTTCACGTGAACTTTGAACGGAACTGAAAAGGTGCAAACGAAGGAAGAGCTTGTCCCGTTCTTCAAACATCTAGCGGAGTTCCGTTTCTACGGGGGTCTGTTTAATCGAGAGAAATGTTAGTCAATGTCTGATTAACTCTTTACTCACGACTAGTTAAACCTGAACTCCCTCTGGTCGATGTCTTTCGCTCGTCTCTCGTACACAGAAATTTCAAGAACATCTGTTTAAACAGCAAAATAATTGTTCCCTTGTGATCCAAGGAGAGCAGTGACTCTTTAATTATTTAAAATCCTCAAAAAGAAAAAAAAAACTTTCAACTCTGTTTGAACTAAGTGGTTCAACTGACCCTGGCCTGAACTTGTTAATAAAATCTAGTAATTATATTTCTACAAAAGCCAGATTGAAATTAGCGTGGCAACGTGTATCGCCGGTGAAGCTAACGCGGGATCGAGAGAGAGAGAGAGAGAGATTTTGCGTGAAACGGTGCCAACACAAATTCGTTAGCGTTTTCAGGCCGTGCGTTTTAATTGGAAGTAGTGTTGTAACGTGTCGACGTATGTATATGTTCCTTTGCGTGCCAGTTGCGTCAAACGCACCCAAAACGTAGAACGATAATAATTTGTTGAATTTGGCCGGCGGTTCGCGTTTATTGATTTGTAGATTTTTCACCGCCTGTCCAAAAGACCGTGGAAACGATGTTTATTATTGAGCCAATGCCTCGCGGAAATTCTCACGTCTGTTTGTGGTTAAAACGAGCATTGACAGCGTAGTAACGAAAGCTTTCCAGAGAAATTGTTCAACGTAGTAATAAAACTGACGGTAACAATTATTTCATCCAACACATTTTTACGAATTATTGAATGGGAATTCCTATCGATTCATTCTCTGGATCAATCACATTTGCGTCAAAGCAACGCAATAATGCTGAACGTTTAGCACACGGTCCGAAAAGCAAAATTCCGTGGATTGTTGCGCAGCGATCCTAAATTTCAGCCTCACGTTTCATTTAAATCGCACAACGACCGGTAACAATTTTCCAGAGAGTTATCGAACTTCAAATTGTAATCGCAAGCACCATTCGTCCGAATACTTTGACATACAATCGGTCTACTCTCTGCGCAGAACTTGAAGCTAGAGGATAGAATGATCTCTACCTGACCGTAGAGTTGAATAATCTAGCCCAGAATTTAAAGTGTCGTTCAAATTCTAGAACTAACGTTTAACACGAGCTCGAATGAGCTTCTCAAAAATGCCAGATGCTGTCAGCTCGTATCATGAACCCGCCGCAGTCCTCGACAATGGAGATATCAAGAGCGTGGATTGAAAACTTTGGCGGAAAACTGCAAGTTACACTTGCCTCTTTCCACCAAGTTTCCAAGCGAAAGTTCGTCAGCTGCGGCTAGCTGACACCTGGACATTATAAAGCGTCTATTACTCAAAAAGTTGGAAGTTCCTCGATTCTGTAACCCTGAACATTCTGCACTGTCGCTCACATTGCAAAATTACAAGATTGTAAATCTGTTATAAATCATGGTATTACGGGGATTTAAGCGCCTTTAAGCAAATATATTGGATTTAACAAGAAACTATAACAATAACTATTTATTCCGACCGTTTGCTGTAGTTGATTCTTAACAACTGAGAATATAACATGATTTCGGTTATTTTCTTCTTTCTCTATTTGTAATCAACGTCGCTAAACTCGTTTTTAAAAGCACGCGCGTCGCCACAGTACCTAAAACAATGGTACGCTGACGAGTTTCATAATGGACCACAATAAAATGAAGTACGATTCAGTCTATGCACAAAAGACGATTTCTTTCTTTTTTTTTTTTTTCAAGTGAAGTCATTGAAACAAACGATTCAAACGTTTTTCAAAAATCTACAAAACTCGACCAATGGTTTAACTTCGTCCAGAGTTGACCAACGATCTATTTAAAATAGAGAAGAAAAATAGCACAGAGGATGAAAGAGGCAGAACGTTTCAACAAGCCAAGCTTCCTCGGCAAACCTGTTCACGAAATTGCTACAAGCAAACAACAAAAGGTGTGCGAGCCGCTCGATCGGCAACTAATCGAATCATCGGTCGCGGAACTTGCTCGACTCGTCGTCCGAACTCATTCCCGTTCTTCGCTCCCGTTTCGCTCGTTCAACTTTTACGCCCGAATTGCACGAGCCGAAAAGAATAGAGTCCGACTCACGATCAGAGGTCGCGGAAAGATGAAGAGTGCCGCGGCGTATCGCGGCGCGTCGCGACGCCCTCGCGTCTCAAGGGACTCATTCAAAGGGACTCGAAGCGAGAAGGCCACGGTGGCCACGCGTATTTCTGAATCCGCGTGCAGCGCAAACAATGGGGAAGGTGGGAAAGAGCTCTCAAAAGAGCGACGTCGAATGGGCTGAGCCGTGGCCCTTTCAATTTCCGTCCGGGGGATCTTCTTTGCACAGCGAGCGTCTCATTCTCGAGCGTCGTAATATCCTTCGTTCGCTCGACTTCAACCAGAGTCCGCCTCGGCGTTTCTCTCCTCGGCGACGACGTGAATTAACTTTGATCGCGCAGCAAAAAAATCAATCGCGGCTGCGATACGAAGAATCAACGGAAATGCACTCGCATTTGTGTGATTTCTCCCGAAAATATCGGCAAGCAGCAACCGGTTCGTGACAAATGTTCATTATTTTGAGACGTAAATTTCTATCCACAACGGTGTGTTCTTTACCGATATTTTCAAAAGAATTTCTAAATCTTCAGTCAGTCCGTTTGACTGAATCTCGATATTCGTAATAAGCGCGTAGAGTCACGGTAAATGATAAGAAAAATAATGTAATAATATTTAAATTATATCACAATATTCGTGAAAAAAATGCACTCGCATTTGTGTGATTTCTCTTAGAAATATCGGCAACCGGTCGTGACAAATTTTCATTATTTCGAGACGTAAATTTCTATCCACAACGGTGTGTCCTTCACCGATATTTTCAAAATAATTTCTAAAACTTCGTCGGTCCGTTTAACTGAATCTCGATAGTCGTAATAAGCGCGTAGAGTCACGCTGAATGATAAAAAAAATAATGTAATAATATTTAAATTATATCACAATATTCGTGAAAAAAATAATATAATAATTAAATTATATCACAATATTCGTGAAAAAAACTGTATAATAATATTTAAATTATATCACAATATTCGTGAAAAAAACTGTATAATAATATTTAAATTATATCACAATATTCGTGAAAAAAAACTGTATAATAATATTTAAATTATATCACAATATTCGTGAAAAAAATAATATAATAATAATTAAATTATATCACAATATTCGTGAAAAAAATAATATAAAAATAATTAAATTATATCACAATATTCGTAAAAAAAATGCACTCGCATTTGCGTGATTTCTCCCGAAAATACGACAGCAACTGACTGACAAATTTTCATCATTTCGAGACGTAAACTCCCGTCCTTCGCTCAAATTTTCAAAATAATTTCTAAATCTTCGTCGGTTCGTTTGATTGTATCTCTATATTCGCAACAGGCACGTAAAGCCACGGCGAATGATGAAAAAAATAGAAAGAGAGAGAGAGAAGAAGAAAGTAGTACAAAAAATCGGGCATTCAATATGAAACAGCGGCTGGAATATCTCCGCTCTCGAAAACAAGCGGAAAAATATTCGTTCACATTTCACTAAATATTCCTCGAGTAATTTTGCTAACCGTCTCTCCGAACCCCTGTGCACCTGACAAACGAGCAACGTTCGACGAGAACGTGCAGGAAAATGGCGGCAAACAATAAGAAATATACACACGCGCCGGGGAATTTCTGCTGACAGTGTCAAAGCCCGAAACTCGAAATAACCGCGGAAATAATCCCGACTGCAACTATTTCCCAAGGATTTTCACGAGGTCGGAACGCTACCAGGTGAACCGCTACGGAGAATTTATCAGTACGAAAAACGAATCTACCCTTTTAGTTTATCGACTATCGATGGCTAACGACTCGCGTTAACAAGCGACTACGTGTCAATAACTGGGACGCATAATATTTGTGGGAGAAAGACAATGCTGGCAAACACATTTCGATATCGTTGTCCAGGACTTGGAAGGCTGGTGTCGATGAAAAAAAAAAAAAAAAAAGAGAGAGAGAAGATGCCTCGATGCCGAGCGTAACAGACCTCGATTTACTAGCGGAACGTTGCTGAAACACGTTCTTTTTGGTACCCGTGCGTTGTTACGTTCCTATTGGACGATCGTCAATAGTCGAACGATTTTAGTTGACAGCCATGGACAGTCGGAGGCAAGTTTATCGTAACCCGGTTTCTGCCAGAGAAATTCGAGAGCGTGAGTCTGAAAGCCGATTTCGAATTTTCCACAATTCCTCCTTTTTTTTTTTTTTTTTTTTTTGGTAGCGACTCGATTAGTTGAAATAAATATAGAAAAACAAGTTTGTTAAGGGACCAGAGAAACCACCAAGTATCGAGTGAAAGAAATAAGCTACGAACACGGATCTGTATGATGATAATACCTTGTCTCTTCTCTGTCTTTCTAAAATCGAGCTCCAAAGCCAAGAAGTACCAGCACCAAGTATCACCTCGCAGAGGAGAGACAAAATCGGGATCGCCAATTCGCTCATAATCGTTTCGCACATTGCTGGAGAACCTCGTAAATGGTCTCCAGGACCGGTTGATCGCGGCTTCACGACCCCGGCTATTGTCCCGGAGCAAAACGATATTAAAGCCAGTCTCGTTACGTGCTCGCGAGCATATAAAGGTGCTTAGCTAACCGTGCGAACTACCATTCGAAATCAGCAGGGAGGATTCTCGCGTACGTTCGGAGCCATCCACTCCGGGCCACTTTGATCGGCGAACCGAGACGCGCGCTGTTACGCAAGCCTCTTCTGATGTCTCCCTTCTGGAAATTAGATTATAACGACGCTCGGCCGCGACGTTTAATTAAAGAGCTACGACTTCCTTCCACCCCACCCCCCCCCCCTTCTATTCACTCCCATCCGACGATACACCGTGACGTTTTCTACGGTTCTTTAACGTTTGCCGTCCTCGTTTTCAGAATACCAGCGAATATGAACCAGAAAATCGACAGTGCCGCGCGATCAAAGTGCGAAAGAGTTAATAAAAGAGCATTTCGAGGCGGAGAGACTTCCTGATCCCTGGAATTTAATCAGGTCCTCTGTTTTTCATCTTCGACCGCTGACGCGCGTTCGTATTTTCGTTATTATATCGCGTAGTCTCTCAGCGTTTGAATTTTTTTTAAGTTCAACGACGATAAGCTTAACGCTCGAGCTGCCAGAGTGAGGGAAAATTTTTTAAATATCGCGAGTGATTTTTCGCGAATGTGAGCATTACGAGATTCGTGTTTCAGTTGTCGCTAGTTCCTTGATAACGTTGAAGAAGAAAAGGGAGTCATCCGACAGATGAATTAACTTAATTGTAATAACGAACGTAACACCGAAATCAATTGCAGGAATATATGATGAAACGTTCCGTATTTTGAAAATAGTACATTTCCCTTTGGTGTCCTTAAAATCTTCTTCGACGACTCTACTTTCTCTCACTCCTGTTACCCTGTTCCAGTGGTTCGTACATACGCCCACGACAACGCTATCTTACAAGACGTGTACATGGATATATGTACATGCCTTCTCTACACACACGTATATTAAATTATTTCTCTATTTACTTGAAATGATTTCCGTAACAACTTTTATCTGTGGTGTTTTCAACAAGAACATTTCATTAAATAAAGTAAAATTTCTACATTAAAAAAAAAAGAGAAAGCTAGATATTACAATCTAGCAACGTAAATTATTATTACCTTGTGAACGAAAATCTATCGTAAAAATAATATCAATTATTTTACGATTCGCGCGAGACAAAAATTTATTACACACGCATTGAAAATGAATCACTGCCTCGCGAGAGATAATCGGTTTCCACTGGAATATTTATTAACATCATAAGAATCGCATTGAAAACAATGCAAATTCAGAGAATTTGTAATAAATGGCGATGAACAAATTGTACACGCAAAAACGTCGAAAATAAAACGTTTGCATAAAGCAAGAATATTTACAAGCGTTGCATAAATTCAACGCCGCCCAACGAATTGAATTCAGATGTAAAAGCTCTTGCAGCGTGTACGCATAAATTCCGTTTATAATAATTATTGCAAAATCGCACAGCAAGAGATACACACGTCAGTGTGCGAATTATGGTGTTGGCGCGTTGAAGTTTATCGCAGAAATTCAAATAAACGATAATAATTCACGGCTGCGAAGCAAATCGAAAATCATTCGCTTCTTTCTGCGCGAAGAACACGGAGTTTGCGAAAGATGTTAGCAAAATTGTTAATTATCCGTTGTTTCCTTAAGAACCTGCATAAACTGCAAACATTTGCTCGCCTGAATAATATACTTAAGTTATTTGACAAATATTGGAAAATGGGAAGGTAGGTGGTAATAAGAACTGAAAGTCTATATGTACATAGACTCCTCTCTATTCGAACGTCGATCGAAGATTGGCAAAATGAAGATACGAATTTTACCTACATTATCGACCTCCTTCGGGCTTTAAACACGCACATTATTGTGAATTCCAACCTTTCGTCGCGATAAATACACTTTGAATTGTTATTATCTCTATTTATTACGAAGTACTGAAATTTACGAGAACTTCGCGACTTTGCCATTTCCCTCAAGTAGTACTGGAATTTTTTTAACCATTGCTATTAATATACTTTTGTTATTAACGTCGCAGTTAGATCTCGCAATTTGTAATAAATTTCACGAGATTGAAACATCTTTCAAACAAGTTATTTAACACAAAAATTATTTAATTTGATTCGTTAGACTTGTAAAGTTAATAAAATTGAAAGAGTACATATGCTTGATTAATAGATATTGAAATTATCTAGAATTATCAATACATTGTTTTGAACAATTATTATTATTTGTATTTATTTTATGTGGAATTTCTTAAATTTGCTGATAAACAAATAGATGGATAAAGTTCAAGGACGAAACGATTGATCTACACCAATAATTATCACAAGGTGTATGAATGGCTCTGGAGAATTTATTGGTACTTCTTCTTTTCGCAGAGGATGAAATCTGCACAAGCGTTGAAGACGTCACTTTTGCAAACGCAAAACCCCGACTGATTTAAAACGTCTCTGTCCAAGTCATCCAAGGTGACGAAAAACAATTAGTTTGATGAATAGAATTTTCCGATGGAATTTTAATACGTTGTTTATTGACGAACACTGGCAGTTTGGCGATATCATCGTGCCACTCACTCCACGTGTGATAAATGTTTTCGCACGTTTAATCTTCCGCCGATGGAATTTTAATGGTTTTCCTTAGGATTAATTTTGCGATGACAAATGGAATTTCCCGCGAATATCGAGCTATGCGAGGATTTCCCCGCAAGGATCGCTGCGTAGAATATTTCATATTTTTCATAAGTTTTCTCAATAACGCAAGATCAACTCTCTCTCTCTCTTTCGCTCTTCCTTTTGAAACGAAGAAACTCGATTAAAAGTTTGCTGTTATTTTGAAATCGATTTCATTTCTTTTCTCAAATTAAATTCAAAAAGAAATTTTCCGCTTAAACGTCAAAAAGCAATTATCGTACGCGTATCGAAGTTTGATCGTAACGAAAGTTTCTTATTGTAAATGATATTCGTTTCCCCTGTCCTTCGAATTTTACTCGAATTCCACGTTTTGATTTAAAAATCTCTCCAACCCCGGAGGCACTCGCGAATAACTTCGAGACTACAATTCAAACAACGTGTACGTTCCAAGTGAACTGAATAGAACAATTAAGTGTATTTAAAGACGGTTTAAAAGGGAGGTGAAGTTCTGACGAATAAAGCTTCAACGATCTTCCGAGATTCTTCTTCATTCATTGCGAAATAAGTACTAACAGCTCTCGCGCTCGGATTCCATTGTTTTACGTAAACAGGAAAATTCTCTCTGGAAAAGTTTCTAGTTTCTAATTTTCTGGAACCAAGATAAATTGTTACTCTCTTTCCGTTCCTATACTGTTGCAACAACGTTCTTAACAAAACAAGTATAACAGACGAGATAGAACTGCGATAGGATATATATTTAGAAAAATATTCCCCCCGACCCCCTGTACTTCTTCAAATGATTACGAACTATATTTTATTTTTTAAGAAACTATAATTCATTTTACCATGTATATCATAAATGTATATATTTTATATATATATATGTATGTATGTATGTATGTACGTATAATTTTGTATAAGATGTATAAAATTCAAGAGAATAAGAAAAAGATGCACAATGCAAAAATTGAATGAAGTCATTTGACTTCAAATACTTCAACGATAGTTGAATAGATCTCGTATGAAAGAAATCTGATTTACCTAACGTACGCTTTATTGCAACTGTTTAACTTTCTTTCTCTCTCTCTCTTGCTCTCACTTTCTCAACTCTTCTCTCTTCTAATCTCGCTAAATCCACTGTACGACGACTCCCTATAAATCCGTTATCGCGTCACGATGAGGCCATCAGTAGAGTTAATGGACTCGATTGAACCTCAAACAGACGGGGGAGGAAACGCGTGCGACCGCCTCGACATACCAAGCGACGATAAACGCCAGCCGAAGAAACATTGACAGAGTCATTTTGATGTTGAACCGCGGCGACAAATTTGCACCGTCGAATGCCGGGCAGATTAACAGGCACGCGGCCGCGTTCCCGAATTCCGCGGGAAACGAACGTACGAACGTACAAACAGCAAGACTGATCTGCAAGATCAATCGTGGCAGAACGCGAGCGCGGGGGCAGGCAGGTTTTCCCTTGGCCGTCGGCAGTCGAAATTATGCAGCTGTTCATACAATCGTGTTAAATGGCTACAAGACAATCGTTTCACGTTTGACGTGCAAACAGGCTTACGCGGAAGGGGTCGTAATACGTAAACAGCGTGCAGTCTCTGGTTACGTTAACAGTATTCCGTGCGTGCTGTACGTTTCTGACTGCAGCCAGGGAGAGCTTACCCTCCCGGTTCTGCTCCCCCTGCCGAACGATGGAATTTGATTAACAGAGACGCTATTGTCTAGTGTGCGCACGCGCGCAAACACACGGAAATTCCAGCCTTTATGCTTTTTCACACCCTTTCTCGGCTTTTACACCATCCAGACTCTCTCGACACCGAAAACTACCGCTTTGTCCTTTATCGTCTGAAACTGCTGTTGTTTCTCCGTTTAGTTCGCTAGTCCGATATTTCAAATACTCGATGGGTAGGATATTCGATATATATATATATATATATATATATATCGATAGAAGCAAGAAATTGATATTCTTACGACTAGTGAAATTTAGGAAACCAAATGTTACGTTAACACACAGTCGTCTTTTTTTTTTCTGCAGTACAGCAAAATACGACGAGACTATTTGCAGGTAGTTTTACTGACTGTTAAACGGTTGGTTTCATTGAATCACTGCACGCGAAATGTTCAAATATAATATCTTCAATCAGAGTTCTTTTTAATTGGTAATAACACAACATTTAGCAATTAGTGACATACTGATTTATCGAGTTGGCCAAATTGTTACAGATATGCACAATATCTGAGTTTTTTTTCTAGTTATATAGATGGACGTACATATATATTTTAAAATGTAACTAACTTCATCTCAAACAAATTCATTTAATCGTTCAAGCTCGTTTCAGAAATGGGAAATGCACGATTTCGTTTCGGCGATTGTTTGTTTGACGTCGACCTCAAAATGGGAAATCAAAAAGAAGCATTCTCGTTGTATTCTGCTGTACTGCAGAAGAAAAAAGGACGACTGTGCGTTAACGTAATCCGGTTTCCTAAGTTTCACTAGTCGTAAGAATATCAATTTCTTGCTTCTATCGACAAAGATAAGAATTTTTTCAAACGCGGTTCAAAAGTTTTTTTTTTTTTTTTAAATGGTGGTTCAGCGTCGCATCGACTACGAGGTCTTTAGCGACGTGTCAAAATTGACTCTTTATAACTGGTCTAGTAGTTGGATCTCCTTTAGGTAGTTGATAACGTTTTTTTTTTTGTTGTTTCTGACAGGTGTTTTCGTTTAATCCATATTTACTTCTTATGCTTCAGTATTTTCTGCATTTATGTAGTAGGTGCTGGGTGGTGATTTGTTGGTTGCAGGTGTTGCAGAAAGGAGGTTCTGTTTTGGTTAGAAGGTATTCTTGTATGATCTTGGAGTGTCCTATTCGAAGCCTGGTCATAGCTATCCTTTCTTTTCTGCTTAGATTGTTATTTGGTATTTTTTGATAGAAATGGTGTGCTATGTCATGTATTGTGGCTCTATTTGTCGTAGTCCAAATTCTGTTCCACTTTGGTCGTTGAAGCTAGAAGGTCTTGGTGTGGGATTGGGATGTTGGTTTCTTTTGTTTGGTCGATTGTTGCTTCTTTGGCTAAGTAGTTAGCTTGTTCGTTTCCTTCGATTCTCTGGTGTGACGGGATCCAGGTGATTATTATATGTTTGTGGTCATTAGTAAGTTCGGTATAGGTTTCCTGGATCATTTGTATGACTTCGTTAAAAGTTTTTATTCCTCATGAAGAATTCGCCTTTCGCTTGCACACGCTTTTTGGCCAACCTAATACCAATTGGCGAGGAGAAATTACAATTTACTTCCCGAGCAGCGTAAATTCTCTTTTAATTTTCCAAAACTGTTAAATTTCGAGTGATGGCTGAAAAAAAGGTAGAAATTTTCCAAAAACAACTTGAAAGCATTTTTCAAACTCTGCTCCTCTCGCACGTTCACAAAACACGCGCGAAAGATTTACCGTGAAATAATCATCGCGACGTATTCGAGATATGGTTAACTCTTGTGTTAGAGCAACGGAATAACGAAGAGAGGCGAATTGGATGGGATCCAGTTCGGTAAAAATGGAACGGAACAACGGAAGCGGGACGTTTATGCAAGTGGAACGTGAAACGAGGATAAGATTGACTTAATTTAATCTAATTCAGCGATCACCGCGCGAAATTTGTTTCGTCGTTCGAGGTACGCGGCGGATATTTGAGGATCTCCGTGAGGTGACGCGCGATTTGCAATGAGATCCTCGGGTACAAGGCTGGATTAGACGTATTCAGACACCGTGGAGAAATTATGGACATTGTTAAACGCTTATTAAACCGGCTGTCTGTTCCGCGTTGCTCTACCTTTATTATTTAATATATGAAAATTTCATATACTGAGGGGTAAATTATTTTTTGCGAGGCACGATAAGTAGCTCGTAAAGAAAAACCTTTAATATAAAGCAAGATTAGGAGAAGCAGCTTTAGCCCGTGGATAATACGAACGACATTGCATGCTTGGAATAAAGAGTTCGCTTGGAATAAAGAGACGCAGATATATTAAAATGATATATATAAAATAACGCACGTATGTCGCAATATGTAACATGTGACGTATTTAATTCGTGCGCTTAATTTCACGTAAGAACAATCCTTTTTAATAAGAACCTGACATTAACTTAAATTGTAAAATTTGAAAACACTCGGCTCGACCCGAAGAGTTTCGCAATGATTTGCTGACCATCCTAATTCGTCCGAAAGAAACGAAGTCAACGATGCCCTAACGACAAAACGAAATTTCGCAATCACTTTCGCAGCGAAAGCTTCGCGCAAGTTGGAGGAAAAATTTCGCTGAAACGTTTTTAAACGGAGAGAATCCGAGGAGATCAATTTTTAATCTAACTTTTCCAAGTTAGGCCGCTCTTATCGTTAGTGGGAATAATACGAATACGAGCACGAATTTTCGAGAGGGAATGTTAGAATAAAAAGCCGAGACTTATTTCCCGGGAAGTGTAAAGCGTAACCGCGATTTTGCAGAGCGAGGTTAATGTTGTAACAAATTAAAACTTCTTTGGTTCTTTGAACTTTCTCTTTCCGCGCGGCGCAC
This sequence comes from Frieseomelitta varia, assembly GCF_011392965.1. Taxonomy (NCBI): domain Eukaryota; kingdom Metazoa; phylum Arthropoda; class Insecta; order Hymenoptera; family Apidae; genus Frieseomelitta; species Frieseomelitta varia. Next base: position 182,542 of record NW_025110126.1, read on the forward strand.
ATCCGGTGGCTTCGCAATTAAGAAGTTGCAGATGAAACTTTTGTCCGTGGCGAAGCATCGGCTTGTTAAAGGCCACGGGGGGAATAAATAAACGAGACGATATTGAAACAATTTCGACGATACTCGCATTCGATGTACATTCTACGGCTGTTTGAACATTGCCTTGGAACAGAGAGAAGAGAGAACGAATTAAGAAAAGAGACAAGCTTTCTTGTTGGCGTGAAGTGTCACGCTGCAAATTACTCTATTTCGTGGCTATCTATGGAAGTTTGAGAAATGAAATTCCACTTTCTAACACTCTCGTACGAAGCAAAATACGCCACCTTTATTTTCCTGAATTTTTGCTGGAGAAACGTTTTCATTTGTCTAACAAATTGTCCAAAATTTCAAAATTCGTAATTTGGAGAGAAATTTGGAAGAGAGGTTAATATTAAAATATGACTGCCAGAATATTTGTTGCATCGTACAGACGAAAGACACAAGATTTCGAGAAAGTATTTTATCACTGTACAAAGTGACTCATTTTCCATTTTTTACGCCATTTTTTTAAACGGCTAACTAGATTAGAAAACTAACGTAATCTCGTCACTCTGCACTGACAAAATGATCGACGTAGGTTTTACTAAACGTGTAAAATGATATTGCCAAGATCCTAGCGTTGAGAAATGATTTGTAGACCGTACGAAGGCGATGATTATCAACCTGCAAATTCCCTCTCCATCAAGAACAAATTGCCCGGCTACCTTTCGATTTAGCGCGATATAACAGCAGCGAATAGAATTGCGATTCGAGAGATCGTCGGATAAGATCGACGCCGGTGTTCGTACCTTTTCCTGAACAGAGATGGTTGGTCGAGGAGGAAAAAAAAAAAAAAAAAAAAAAAAGAAGAAGAACCAAAAGGGTGGAGGAAAAAAAAAAAAAAAATAGAAAGAAGGAAGATTATCTGACAAAGGTATCGACCAGCCCCCGATCGCCAAAGCCCCGTTTCCGGTATATTCGATTTCCTGCGCGCGAGTCAGGAGGAAATTGATTCGAACGACGACGCGTCGCTCCGTTTCAAAGTTAGGCTTGAAAAACGGATTCCAGGCGAGAAAAATGTGTTCGACCGACGAGAGTTGGCACCGGAAACGTTGTCTGCGCGGACAACCACGTGTCCCCGTGTGTTTGTATTTATAACCGCCACGTACATATGTCTAACCTTCTCGCTATCTTTGTACGAACATACCCTCGGATACATCGAGTCATCGTTCTTCTTTTTTTTTTTTTTTTTTTACCCTCTGAAAGTTAAACGACTGTGAAAATTTTGCAAATTTTGTTTCGCATTTTGTACGTCTGTTATTCGGTACATCCGGAACATTTGATTCGGAATTAACATGTTCTAAGCACGAAATGCGCGTTTAGGTAAAATCCTTGTTCCTTCGAAACACGATCAATAATTGGCTCGTTAAATGCAGCATGCCATTCATTGGTTAAATTGATATTATTACTCATAGAAATTAATGTAATGTGATCACATTAATTGCTCTCATTAAACACCGATGCTACGGGAATTATTCATTGGCTTTGCGCGGATTTACACTAAACTGGCATACGATCGGTAAATAAATAGGTGTCGCATCGGTATGCCTCGGGTTAAAAAGTTTCTAATCGAAACTGCGAACAGTTTGAACAGTTCGTTCAAACGCGAATAATTCCGTCGTTGCATAAACTTCTCAGGTTCCTCAATGTTCGTCGATATTTCACACGACCCGTTTCCACCACACAAAGTACGGAGATTTAAGATTACCAACAAAAGAAAATAACTTCTCGTCTCGTTACCGTAACAACAATGGAGACCGCATCATTAAACGGAGCATCGTTGAAATTTCTCTTCAATGAGATATCGATATTCGTCTCAAATTTTCCAGTGAATTCGTTGAAGAAAGAACGTTTTACCCTTCTATCCTACTAAAATGAAATTCGAAAATTCTAACATACTACTTTACGATAACCGAGGCGGAATATTGTAAGTTGCAGACAATTTTCTACTCTATAAGTGCTCGCCCCATTATCACACCTCTCTGCTCTTTTTCGTTTTCCTCCACCTAATAACTGCGCTTCTTAGCTGCATATCTATGGACCCATCCTTTCTCTGCTCTCTCTCCTCCTATCTTTCCTTTTTTTTTTTTTCTTTCCTCTCTCCCAGCCGCGACGAAAAGGTTATTATAAAGTAGAAAATTACCCGCGACATACGACGAATTTCATAAATGTCCCTGCTTAGATTACTTAGATTCGTATATAACCCTCACATTTGCGTTTACATGCCGACGCTTTTAATTTCCTCTAGATAAATCGGAATCATCTGCATTCCAGTTTCGAAGAAACTAGTAAAATCCCTCAAAATTGAGATTCTCAATACCTCTCTGCTCTTTTTTCGTTTTCCTCCACCTAATAACTGCGCCTCTTAGCTGCATATCTATGGACCCATCCTTTCTCTGCTCTCTCTCCTCCTATCTTTCCTTTTTTTTTTTTTCTTTCCTCTCTCCCAGCCGCGACGAAAAGGTTATTATAAAGTAGAAAATTACCCGCGACATACGACGAATTTCATAAATGTCCCTGCTTAGATTACTTAGATTCGTATATAACCCTCACATTTGCGTTTACATGCCGACGCTTTTAATTTCCTCTAGATAAATCGAAATCATCTGCATTCCAGTTACTAGTTTCGAAGAAACTAGTAAAATCCCTCAAAACTGAGATTCTCAATACGTAATTGTCCAAAGCATCAATTCTCTTTCAAGAAATTATGACAAATCGCTTAACTTTTACTCGGGGATCGCTGATATCGTGAATATCGCGCTCGACTTACTTTTTAACTTACTTGCTACCCCCAGAAAGTTCAACATCTTGATTGAAAGTCCGTAGTTATTGAACTCGCGTTCTTTTGAGACCTTTTTCATCAATGACGTTTCCCTTTCTCACTAGATATTCGAATTTCCAAATCTGAAAAAAAAAAGAAGAAGAAGAAGAACAAGGAGAGAAGGAAGCGTCAGTTACCTTCAGAGACATTGTACACCCTGAGCCAGCACACACGACCCCCTTTGCAGATATTTCTCTCGCTAGTAAAGCGATTACTCGACGTGGTCGGTGCACGCAAATCCCATCGCGATTAAACTACAGGCTGTTTGCCAGGCGATCGGTCAATCAAACCTTTCAACTATTAATCGATGAGTACAGAGAATGAGAACAGCCGACGTGGGAACAGAGGAAGGTAGTCGCGCCCTAATGAATATTGATTCCCGAAGGTGGCAACACTCCACCAGTCAGAAGAAACTAGATCAGAACGGAGGAATTTTACTCCCCGGCGACTGTAATGGGTCAGGCTCATCGACCAGCATCGCGTAAGTAAGATAAATGATCCTCTAATATACCGTATCTCGCAACAGTGGCTGATGAGCCGATATCCCGGAGCCCCCCCCCCCCCTTCTGCCCTCTCCAATTTCGCGCTCTCAAATTAAAATCTCCATCATTTTCCGCGCGTGATCACGCACTGTTGTCGAGACTGGTTCGATTAGATCCGAATTCTTGTAGCCGCAGCACACACTTGCGCAGCGTCCTATTTTGCGAAGAACAAATCGGGTAATCAACTTCTTCCCACGCGACTTTCTTTAACGATTAAACTTATTTGACAGAAAGTTATTCCGCAGAAATCTTGGCGCGAGACTTGCTCAACTTTGAGACATTCAGAAGAATATTTGACAATTGCAAATATATAAAAAAAATATAAAGAAAATCTTTTTTCTTCTCCTCTTTTGTAACGAGAATAATTTATTTCTCCTTCTCTTTTATAATTTCTATAAAAAAAAAAGAATCGCTATATAAATAATTGCACAACGAGATAAAAATTAAAATTTGAGAGCTATACTGTCATCTAAAGAACGATCCTTGGAGAGGATTTGATTTTTTGGTATAACTTTCGCGTGAGCTACTATTATATCTCGACGCCATGCCAACGTAATTTTGGAACTGTCCGCTCTAAATGCTATTATATACATTTTGGAATATATACGTTGAATAAACAAGTCGGATTACCATTGGCTCGCATGTAGGATAATACAACGATAATCGTTTTATGGTACCGTTGTAAAGTCGGTTGAATGTAGTATCTGGGTCGAGCAATAAAGAAATAAGTATAAGCGATAAAAGCTCATACGTACTTCGTCGATCGGAAAATTTTTAGACGACGTAGGTAGATGAAATCTCTTTCTTTTTTCTCTACTTTTTCTTTTTTTTTTTAATACGAGTGTGTGTTTCTCTCGATATATACGAGATGAAAAGCAAATAAAGGGAAATAAGAAATAAGAAGGGCACACTGTTATTCTTGATTTGTGACAATGTCTGCATTCTGTATTTTCGTATCGGTTTCTTTATCATAGCAATTTCCGTAACGTAGTTTTAGTTTATTCAACTAAAAGCATGGCTTCTCGCCGATTCTCAACGCTAACGGAAACTAGCACAATCTATTGAAAAAAATTTTTTCAATTCTTACACGTTGCATTTAATTGCAATTGTATTTAGAAATACGAATTATACAAATAAAACTTTTCAAAAATTATTTTTCTAACAGCGTACTTTGTGCCATGTATAATTAATTTTCAATGGTAAGAATAATTAAATAAGAACGTACAGTAAGCAATTTATTAATATATTTAATAATCTACTAAAATACCGAAGAATGCACGATCGAATGACGCATTATCACATATTCATAAGCACTCACATGAAGACTAAAAATAAAATACAGTCACTTTCTGACTAACGAAACATCTGACATAATACGAAGAAAATTTACGCGTCTCCTAAACCTTAATTCTAGTAACAAATGTCAAAGGATTTCAATCTTAAAATTTTCTTTTTTAATCTGCAATAATTTCTTCAATTCGAAATTTTCCTATCAAGCGATACTTCTCGTCGGACTTCAAATGAAATAAGTAACATTAATCGATCACGATAGACAACGAAATTTCAGAACGAAATATTCTCGACACTGAACACTTCGTGCTACTTTATGCGCATTTCATGCAAATTTCACGTCGAAATGATTACACGAGGTATAAAAGCAAGAACGAAACATGATATCATCACCAATAGCCAAGTGATGTCATGTCGCCATTACGATTAATGCATCATTCCTTTTTTGCACGAAACACCTTCAAGACACTTTGCGTATAATAAACGACAAATGTAATTCTTTAGCTCTCTATGTTAAATTATAGTTAGAAACTCATCATTCCAAACTATCAAGAAATGCAACGAAAAATATATTAAATAGATGTAATACTTTTTATTAATCGAGCGAAAAAAAAAGCATAGAAATTTTTATGAAATTTTGCAAAATCATACGTTGTATCACTGCTAAATTCAGAAAATTTTACCATGTCACTCTTATCGAGAATATTTCCTCTCAATAATCAAATATGCCAATACAAGTGTTGCGATAATTATTATTTCGTTAATCAGATAGATTAAGTATCAATTAAATATATATATATATTCTTTTCAGCATGTCACAATGATAACATTCGACACTTTGAAATTTCATTCGACACTCAAAACTTTCTTCTGTCGATAGATTTCTTCGAATAAAAGTCTAAATCGTCTGTCAATTGCTCCGTTGCTCATCGGCGAATACGCGTTAAATAAATCGGTGAACATCAAAGTGCCATTCATATTTTCACCTTTCCGCTTAATTAGATTTATTTCTGTCCGATCGCTTTAAACTCATTAACAGAACTCGAGGGGTAGAAGCGTAACGTCGGCAATCGAGAGTTTTCTCGTACTTTGTCCAGACGTGAATCGTCTTTTATTGCGCTCCTTCGTTTTCTTCGAGTCTGATTTCTCCCACCTAATAACGCGAGTTCAAAGCTCTTCTATCTGGTACTTAAGAAAAAGGAAGAAAAAAAAAGAAGAAGAAGAAGAAGCAACCTAACAAAAGAAGAATCGATAAATATGTTGATGACCACTAAATAATTCATGTTTCCGGCTACCTCAATATCAACGAAGGATAAAATCAAGAGAAAAAAAATTTTTTTTCTGACTTACCACAATTTTTAATATTCTACACTCCGCGATACTTCAAAAATAACTCCACGGACAGATATTTTCTCCTTTGCTGAGTTTTATCAATTTGAAAAAATTCTCCCAAGTGAAATATTTCTTCGTTCGCTCTAAAATTTCGAATATCCTAACAAATGCTACGCGATAGACACGGTTCCAAAAAAAAAAGAGAGATGGATGTATAATTCCTAATGTTCGTTGAACTCGAGCGAGTTGTTCCGCGCGTCTGCGACACCATAATTTCGAAAGAATTAACCGCGCCGCCACCGGCGGTGCCATTTCGAACCGAACGAGGTCGAGAATTTTTCCTCGATTCGTTTTCCCCCGAGTGAAAAAAAGAAAAAAAAGAGAGAAAATACGAGAAGCCATTCGCGCGTTGTCGACTGATTTCGACAGGAGGGTCCTCGTCAAGCTCGACGCAGCTAATGAGCCTCGTTTTTCCCCGTTTCGGATCCACCGAGAGACGATCGTCAGCGAACCTTCGTCACCACCGGCCCCCCCCTTCGAGTCACAGCCACCGTTTCGGGTCGTTTGTGTCGACAAGGAGCAAATGAAGAACGCGTCGCGTCGCCTCGTCGTTAGATAAAGGATGTATTCGCGGTATAGGTATCGCTATCGAGCGAAAAAGGGCAGGCGAAATAAAAATACGACGTACTCGGGAAAAACTGAAAAACTTTCATCGAGAGATCGCGCATCGTTCGTTACAAACGCGCGAAACGGGGAAACTGGAACTGCATTTCGGATAATATGATTCTCGAATACGATAGAACAGACGGCTGTATGAAGTTTCATTTTCGATATCAATTCTGATGGAAGCCATCATCAGAAGCTAATTGAAGCGCATTGGATTCTGCATGTTATACAGCAGAGTTGAAACTGATGTAGATGCTGTAAGATAATACTGATAAAGATAGGTGAAACGAGAGAGGCAACAGTGTAACATTCTACGAACGTTTATAAACGACAAATGCGAGGAATTTTACACTAACAATGAGTGCGCTCTCAGACACAACTCTTTCCCAATTCTGCTTCAAATTTATCTTTAAGAAAAAAAACTTATTATTCAGAGATAATTGAAAGCTACTTACATACACGTAGAAAATACTTACTACATATTATTGAAAGTTAGAAAATACTTACTATATATAATTGAAAGCTACTTACATACACGTAGAAAATATATTATAGAAAAATTTCATACCATTTGCACGCGAATTTATAATATAAATATCTATACATTATAATATAAATATCTATATCCACGTTTTCTCCTCTTTCGAACGGAACGACAATAATAATTAATGCCGAATGTACTTCTCTCATTAAATTGCTAATGCGAGCCAGTAATTACGTCCAAAGATCAAAAAAACAAACTATTCAGAAAACTGTCCGATGGATATCACATGATAATTCAGTTAAATTAATTCTTAACGCTTCTCAAGCACTCTTTATCGTGCATTCGATAATTCCAACTTGTACACGTGCAGCGCTGGAATTCTTCCTGTCTATCGGCCTTCGTTAAACGAACGATCTACGTATACGATCTACGTATTACGATCGCTGGTAATTGAAATATTATTTTTAACGATGAGTCGAAACTAGAAGGAAGAGTACGCTGAGCTTGTAGCTTGAAGATAAGACGAAAGTCACTTGTGCCCTTGAAACATTTTTATCAACCGTTCTCGGCAACGGGCAGCCGCATTCGACGAGAAATTGAACCGGAAGAAAAACAACGGAGGAAGAACATAAATTGCACGGGGAATTAATTACGCGAACAAGTGGCCGCCAGTCCTAACGATCGACCACGAAAACCACAGATTTCTGGGCTGGTGTGCGGTAATTGCCCGAGTAAAATCGCATAAAATCCACGTGCTGACCAGAACCGGAGTAACGACACGTGGACAATGTGCCTAGCACAGGCTGCAGAGGTGGCCAGCTTGCATCGAGAGGATCAACACCCCGTTGAAAATCAGCCGCGAAAACTCGACGCGAAGGTACCAACGATTCATTGCGTTACGTAATGTAATTTTTAACAAGCGCCTCCGTAATGACACGCGATTAAAAAGGAATTATATTTAATTCAGTCGGAAGCAAACTCTGTCACTAGACCGCGATTCATCCATTCGCAATTTGAAATTTATAGTTGCAAAAGAGCACATGCTCGTCGCAATTGTGCTGCGGATTTTTTGTACTCTCTGTGCTCACAACGATTTCCATTTCTATAGATCTTCTTTCGTATTTATAGCAGACATGACGAGTTAGAAAACGTCAAGTTATTCGGTCGCGTTCGGCGAAAAGTTCGATCGAACTTGAGGTAAAAGATATTTGATAGAAAAGAAGAAAAGAAATCGACGAGGGAAAGAGGAAATAAAAACTGAAACACAGATCGCGGAGATAACGATAGAGATATACTTGCAAAATTACAACGTACGTCGATCATCCGTAACAACTATCACAATCTTGATTCCTGCATCTGAATAGTTTCTCTGTCCTTTTTTCTCCTTTCTCCCTCCTCCCCCCCCCCCAAAAAAAAGAAAAAAGAACGAAATCTGTTACAATTTTCATAGCTTTTCACTCGTGTGCATCGCACTCTATGCTCGTTCAACAAAAATTTGATGCAATCTTTTCATCTCGAAAAACGCAATCCGGGGAAACAAAAACGGGGAGAGCCGTCATGGCTGGAAAAACATGGGATTTTGAATCGGCACTTTAAAGAGGAAAGAGAAACGCGTTGAAAACTATTTTATGCCATTCTCGCAGTATTTTCTTCTTTTTTATCTTTGTTTCTTCCTTTCCGTTTTATATCTCTCTTTTCCTTCTTTTTTCTTTTATACGCCCTTATGTCATTCAAAGATGAATTTTATTGCAAACAGTTCGACTTTTTTCTGAACTCCGTGACAAACTGCTTCGTATCTCAAATTATTCTTCGTTCAGTTGGCCATGTGTACGAAGTGTATCACGTTGTGTACAGAACGTATCACGTTGAATCAGTCGGATCATTCGAAAGGAGAAAATTATTACTGCATGGACATTTCGAATTAAAAGGGAATCGAACGTTCAAATAGAAATTCCACTATCGATTTAAAAGCGAAACGAACAAAAGCTATCCGATATAGATAAATTTCCGATTCTGGTAGCTCAATTGGTAATAAATAAAACCGTATAAAACGAGAAGCGAGAAAATGGTAAATTCTACGTTGTTCGTTCAATTCATCGTTCATCAATTATACCGTAATACCGCGGCAACAATGGATCCCCGGTATATTCCCAAAGGCTAACGAGCCTAATTCGCGCAAATAATCAGACAGACGAGAGACAACTAGCCGGGCGAGAATTAAGCAAAACGGCTGGGGCCGGAGTTCAGGGCATTAAGAGTAAGGCAAGAGCCACGCGGGGGCTAGAAGCAACATTTTCCACCGGATACAATATCACTGGCCGTGTTAGCTGGCTCGCTCCGCTGCAAACACGCCCATACACGGCGAAACGGCGCACGGTTGGAATATGTATAGCGCCACGTGCTAATTATATCGTAACGAGCAACACGCTGCATCCCTCGTAGCAGAGTCGATAATGCCGCGCGCGGCGCGTTTGCCTTTCCCGCGATTAAAGACAGCCAGCAAACCCAACCGGGTGGTTCCAATCTCTGTTATACTTGAACGCCGGCGATAAATCAGCCGATGTCGACCGTACGAACAGTTGCGAATGACGCGAAACGAGAAGTTTCCGCCGGCTCTCGCGTTCATCAAAGATCGCAACTTTCTTTTAAAATCCACACCAGTCGCGAAGTGATTAAACTTTCTGTTTGAATTGACTCGGCGCCCCGCGCTTGGTAACTACTTTTAATTAAAGGAAAAGTAGCAGCCCCCCCCCCCCCACCCACGCTCGTGAAAAGGGCGAACCTTCGTTGTTGCTGATTGATCAAGGATGAACAATAATGAAACGGGAAAATCCCTTTTTTTTTTTTTTTTCTTCGAATTGTTGTTAATAATTACTAGAAACGCGATTAATAATTGCTAAAAGCCGGCTTCTGTTTTCGCATGGATTTTCGCACTCGATTAGTTCCCTGTGGGAGGACGTGGTTTTATTTTAAATTTAGCCAATAGCCGAGAACTGCAAATAATTTTTTATAATCGCTGACAATTATAATGAACGTAAATATGATGTTTGTATGATATGATATAGTACAACAACACAGGAGGAATAATAAAATTTCAAAAGAAGAAGTTCTTGAAGTCAGAGGCAATAAATGGATGATAAATACACCCATTGAATTACTATTCGATTAATTAAATTAACCTTTTTAACTATCCCTAAACCTAACCCAAACCTAACCCAAACCTTAACTTCTATATACTATGCTTGGTGATTGCTTCAAACGAATTCACATACTAGAGAAATATAATCACCAAAATTTCATGCTAAATACCATTTAAACAGGATGATTATTTCCAGTGCTGTATCACTTTATTCGAAGCGATACTTTACTCTCTATTTCGTAAATAAATTGCTGGTAGATAATACGAAAAATGTTTTCAAGTTTTCCAATATTAGTGATAAAAAAATTCTTTTTTCTGAATATGTACATATCGTATTAAACACAGAGAGAAAAAAATTGATCGAACAATTTAACGACGTGATAATTCGATTTGTCCACCCTAACCTAACCAGGTAGTTATTGCGCAGTGGTCGAGTAAAAATTGAATCGTCAACCACGCTTGATTCGTCAATTATTAATCGCGCTGAATATTCTCCAACGACGTTTTTCGCGCGCGTGGGAACACCGAAATTTTATAAAATACGCGCGACAACCAGGTTGATGATACGATGAAAGGGAAAAGGTAATTGCTCGCGCGAAGATAAATCGAAAATGCAGATCGAAAATTCTCGGCGATGGATTGACTGAAAATGCGAACGGCTACGGATTACGTTGGCGCTCGTTGATGAATATATTTCTCCGTAACACGGCATTCTCGTTCGTGAAAATAAAGAAAAGAGTTCACGAAAATTTAAAAAAAAAAAGAAAAAAAAAGTGGAAGTAAACGGAGAGAACGATTTTTACTTTTTTGAACGAAGCATCGCGAAAGTGAACGCGAAAGCATCGCGAGTGAGATTCGATTAAATTTATTTCGTAATTTTCAACGTAGACACACGCACACGCACACGCACACGCGCACACACATACACAGAGACTGGATTACAAATTATACGACGTTTCTTCGAGTACAAACGTAAATTTGTATCTGTATGTCATTACTATGCAACTCGAGGTACACGAAATGTATCAAGTGCACAATTAATGGGGCCGTTTTAATGTCGCTAAAAGCACCAATTTGTTCCCAGAATTAGAATGCATTTACAAAGGAAAACGCATTGCCACCGCTGTTTACCTCGTAACTCTGTTACACAATGTATCTTGATATCGCGTTTCGCTATTCATTTATTGCGCATCATGAGGCGTAATCGTTTTTTGCGATTTCGCCAATTTAAATACACATGTACGTACAAATACGTAACGTATTTGTTGTTGCCCGATTGTTTTTACGACACGCGACACTAGATGTCATCGAAACGTTTATTCTCGATAAAACGTAACATTATTCACGACACACAACGCATCCGCATCCGCCACGCGATATCGTCGCCGTTATTAATCATTATTATTCGAATCTCATTTTCCCGGCGAATTTGCCCACCGTTATTCACGAGCGTTAACGCGAACTTGGCGAAATATTTCCAACACACTTGCAAAGCTACCTGTTATCGTTCCATTATGGAAATTGAATAACTGTTGCGCCGGCAAACCGCGCAATTTTCACCGTACCTGAATTTCTAATATTTTTAATTGCGTTTTAAATATCGCGTCCCGTAATAAGTGCCTGGCTAACTGCATTTCCTCCGTCTAACTGTAAGATTTATTGTCTTTTCTTTTTTTCTTTTTTTTTTTTCAAACGTTGATCGTATTTGATTACAGTTGCAATAATTGGTAACATCTCAGATCTCGATTTACGTAAAATACTTTCAATGATTTTTATTTGACCTGCAACGTAGAACGTAACTTGTAGCAGCGGTACAGGCTGGTTAACGGTCTGAGCAAATTTTTACTCCGGTATCAAAGTTTACTTTGCAAAAGTGAAATAGCATTTGCTAATTGCATTTATTTCTCTCTAGTGTTTCCCGGTGAAGTTTATCCGTATAAAAGAAGAGAAAGAATTCACCTTTACTTGCATTTCCGACCAGATAAATATTAACTTAATAAAAATCAATATCCCTTTCTGAGAAAACAATTTATTCAACAATGAAACGAAAATATTTTGATCGAATGACACTTTAACCAAAGGAAAAGTCACTTGAACTTACGATTTCCGTAAAGTGAAGGTAAAAACTGAAAATTATTGTAACGTGAAAGAAAACCTTTTAATCAGTTATTTTCATTTTTTTTACCGTATCCTAAGTTGCGACCAATGCCTGTAAATTGTCCATTAAATATGCCATAGTAACCCAATTAACAAGTAAAATGTGCTTCGACTATCTGGCACGCGAAGTATGCATTTTTACGCGAAAATCGCGGAAGAAACGACCTTATCAAATAGCCGGCCGCCCACAACTAATGTCATTATCAACGTACACAATAAATGTGCACATAAGTCAGAAACATTATTAATTACCGCGTACCACTGGCAAGATACAACAATTTGGTGTATATACGAAAAGTATATTTCTGAAGTTAAAGAAAAAAAAATATGAAGAAGATCAATCAGTTATTATTAAATAACGAGGTCGTATTATATAATTGCCAGATAAACCCTCGCATGTTTCTAGTTTATTTATAAGTCACGTTATCGTGTTGGTAATTCAAGCAACGCAATTTAAGTAACTACTTCGTAGTTGATGCTTGCAGGTGAGTGCATCTCGTTGAATCTTAACGAATTAAAAGAAAGAAAATCCGTCGAAGGCAATTACACTTTTGACTTGGATCAAACTTGCCGGCTTTTTCATTTTCAATTGTGTTCACGGTGAAATTCTCTTGGATCAATCAAACGGCATTAGAGATAACTCGTTCTAACGCTACGATAATAACTTTAAAACTATTACAATCGATGATTTATTTATTTTCGAACGTGTAACAGCACGAACAAAATTGTCGTTAGGTGAATAATAACTGTAATTATACTGAACGTGCACCTTTCTCGAGCCGGGGAAAAAAAAGAATTCGACGCGACGAGACACGCGACGCGATCTTATCACTTCGTTGCAATTCTGGAAGTTGTACGGCTATCGCGCAAATACATAATACCGTTCGCAAATTCTATTATCACGTTCAATAATGTATATCACGTCATGAAGTTTCTATTTGCAGCGACGACTGTATAATTTATCGAACTTCTCGATACGCAAGAAACTGTTAAATTTCGTAGATAACGGACAGCCGGGGACACATAACGGAGACTTTGCCGCATTGATTTCATTTGTCTTTGTCTCTTATTTACCGCCAGCAATTAATAAAAACCAAGGGAAACCCAAAAACGATCTGTTTTCTTCAGGCAAATTTCCGCTGAATTGAACGAAGGAACGATTTACTTCGCAACGTTTATTTTCCCATTTTCCTCTTGTTTTATCTATCGACGCGATGGAGAATCCCCCGCGCTGATAAGAAGAGAAATTCAAGTGCTCATAGATTATTTTCCTTGAAAATGTATATAATAAAAAAAAAAAAAAAAATACGCGAAGCATTATTCACAGTTACGAATTTTTTCGTTTTGAAGTTTTCAATGGTCAAGCTTTTAATAGACTTTCATAAATTACAATTTCATGAAAAAAATGCTAATTATATAAAATCTACACGATGCGCTCTCATTAGGCGTACTTTATCTTTATACTCTGAACATTATTAACTGTTTGAATTTTCAATTTTAGTCGTTCGTTTCTTTTTTTCTTCTTCTTTCTTTTCTTCTCGCATCGCTCTTTCTTCTAATTGACCGCTCAATTTATGCGAAAAGTAAAACTACCCGGAAAATAAATGTCTAACTACCTGCCTGCAGATTTTATCTAAAGCAGAAGAAATGTGCCGTATCGTCTGCTAAAAATTTTCTTATTGATCGAGAAAAAGGAGACCGTTATTTCTAAGATTTGTGTAATCTCTCGCATTCGCCGATGAAATTAATTATTCCTCGACGAACGAAAAACATTTCCGAGTCACTGTTAGCCGGTGGTTTGACTTCAAAAGAGCGAGGCTTTTAAACGAGAACGTCTGTATCTATCGACTTGCCGCGGATCGAGAAGCACGGTTTCGTGCAACGAGCGAACCTTATCACCAGCTCGCTGCGAATCGCTCGTATATCAGACACGTTGCAGGTACGTGCGAATCTCGCGATATCTTTCGATGCGGATGCGCCGGTTATCAGCGTGAACGCGTGCAGCCACCAAGTGGATCGCTCGTGACACGAGAGTCCTCGTCCGCGTCCTCGTCCTCGTCATCGTCATCGTCATCGTCATCGTCGCGTCAGGTGGTGAGAAAGAAATAAAAAAAAGAAAAAAAGAAGAAGAAAAAAGAATCGTCGCGAGACAAAAGAGCAGCGAAGGGATACGACGCGGCGGTAATGAGATAAAAATAATGCCAGGCAGCCGAAAACGAAGGGGAGACAATAGACTGTCGGGATCCGCGCGTCGAGTCAACCGGTCTTTTGTCGTTTTTGTTTCACGGCGTCCACCAAGCCGTCACAAGGCGAGCCGAAAGGAATTGAGATCGCGGTGAAAAGTGTCACGTACGTGCAACGACCGCGGCGAAGAAGAATCGTTTCTTTAACGACCGATCGTCAAAGTCGACCCGTCGGAAGAAAGAGCAATCGCGGCAGCGCTAACGGCGAGACAGCCGCCCTCCTATTCCACCACCCAGCGGATTCACGATCACAATCGTTCTGTATTGTAAGTCTTTCCCCCCTTTTATTCCGAACCTTTGAATCCTTCGGATCGTACGGTCGAATTAAACGTCCAGAGAAATTACGTTCTCGTTCCTCGGACGGCGAACACGATCTCTCCCGCCGCGCGGTCTCGCGTTGATTTTCGGGAAAACGTGCGATTTGTGAGAGTATTCGGGCACGCGAATGACACGTTCGTGCCTTTTCTTGACGACGTGCGCGGAATTCGAGGATTCAAAAATCGACAGAATTTGTGATTGCGCTGTGACTACGCTCGCAATATTTATGGTATTTGGCGAATGATTTTCGTTTGGGTTAGGTTACGTTCGTTTGGAATGTGAAATCATAGAAACATTCGCGATCCAGCGACGATTTAGTGATCGTTGTTAAATCGTGGATTGTGACGAAATGCGTGGATTATGGATTATGTGTTAGATTGTTTTATCGCTTAGTCCGCAATTTGCTTATTTACTTTATAAGTTACGATGAACGATAAAATGTCGAGAAACAAAAGCATTCTTTCCTCGTTCGAAGCAAAAATGTTTCGTAGGAATTTTTTTTTTTTTTTTTACAGGATTAAACTGAACAAAGTTCACGAAGGCAATGTTTTGGAACAAAATTTTTCAAAAAAATATTACAAATAGTCATAAAGAAGAGTCAAATTTGTATTGTCAAATGTGTATTTTAGAAAACTTGCTCGAAACATTTCGATAATTTTGTATTTTTTTTTTATTAAACATTTGAAATAAATACATAGAAAGAATATTATTGCCTATACAACATTAATGTACATTAAATAATTTGAAAAAGTAAAATCGTACCTTTCGTAACTACATAATAACATAATAACATAATAAATACATAACACATAATTTATTTTACCCGCAATTCGTTCGTCGTTACTATTTAAAATTATGCTTGGATGAATCACTGTGACGATTGTCGTTTGTTTCTTCTCCGTGAAACTGAATCACTTTTCATCCTATAATTTTCTACAAACGAAATAAAATTAAACGTAAAATCTGACCTATTTATCTATTCGATAGAAATTCAGCAGTCCTGCAGCGATCTCGGAATTCGAAACAATAATGTACGAAATCAGTTAGCAATTTCTCTTCGCTCGAAGGAATAAAATTCCGACGGGAAAAACTAAAATGCGTAACATCCCTGGAAATTTTTTCGGAGAGTGACATAGTTTCTTTGACCGTAACGTAATTACAGAAGCGGCACGTTAACTCGCAATGAGTTACACAAGCCAGTATGCGGCGCACAGCGGTGAATGAATTTCACAAATGTCGGATATGAATGAGGTTCTCGTGCATTTCGTGTGAATGACAAGTGCAGAAGGGATTGAGTGGTTGTTTGTGGTTGAAATTCGGTTTCGTGCAAAATGCGCGTCTAAATGAACCCTAGAAATGTGGATGGTGTTTCCGGGACGAGAAGATACGTCGAATAAACACGTTTATGCATCTACATGACAGGTTTCTACATTATAACGTGATAAAAGAACGTATGAAAAATTGAGTCACTGAGAGGCTCGACTCCACAGTTTATTAATTTCTCAATTTTATTATTACACAAGTACGTGTTTTAATATCCGAGTATCGACGATGTATGTGATTTAATAATGATACTGACGTAATGTTAAATTCTTGGATAACTTTGAAAAACAATTTCAGAAATTTCTGGAGTTGATCAATGCGACTTTTAAACAGATCATTTAATCTCGTAAAAACTAAACGTCATTTTATGCAAAAGTTGTGGTAATATTTAAAAATACTATATTACGTCATTCTACGTTTGATTGTCGTTTCTCCTTCGTGGAATAAAACTTGATGAATTAATTCACATATACGATATATGATAGTGAATAAGATATCTCACGTTTCAATTGAAAAAAACATGCAAGATATCTCATCTATAACGTCACATCGCAAGAATAACATTACGTCACGAAATATCTCGTTGATATTCTCGATAAGGTGAGAGTGATTTCACTTTTGAATACTACAGTTGAACTGTTTGTTACACGAATCAATGTAATATCTGTCGAGCGTAAAAAAAATTGATTTAATTCAGCACGATCTCTCCTAAAAGATGTTTAAAATTGAAAAGATCAGATAGATTTCATTAAATTACCAAAAAATCACAACTCTTATGCTATCGTGTTTCTTCTATTCGGATTCTACTAATTTTCGATTCGTCTAATTTTTAAATTTTTCCGATTGTTGAAACGATCCTTGCTACTAGAATCTTCGCATTAATTAATCTCTTTTCAGCTTTCATCACACGATGTTTGCTGAACCGACAACAGACTGAATATTAACGAAGAACTAGCATGTAAATGTGGAACTCGTTTTCCGATATTCTCTCAGTCTGTGATCGTTCTCCATACCGAATGCTGACGTGTCATTTATCTCAATAGTTCCGAACTGTGTTGTGTAAAATTAATAAAAATTCTTTAAAACACCTCTCTCGGATAAACGATCTATCTAACCAGGAAGTTGAATCGTATGCCGCGTATTGCTTTCATCCATCACAATAATCGCACTCGATAAACGAAAGTTGTAGGCTTTTCAGAAATTAGCCTTTCTCAATCCACATGTGTACACCATGTGAGCCATTTCTCAACCTCAATGAAATATTCTGCTCTCTCTCTCTCTTTTCTTTTCTTTTCTTCTACCAACCGAGATGGAAAATGCTCAAGTTACAGAGAGATGATCGATTTTACCATGTTTGCCGAAGCTAGGTTGAATACTAATCAACCTGCCAAGGTGTTCGAACATTCTCTCGTCTATCTCCTCCACTTTTTCTTTCACTATCGAAATCCACTTGAAAAGCAATCGTGATATTTGAACACGATGCTCATTGTACCAAGCGAGGCACTTCAGAAACATCATCGACTTCGTTAAGACGCAAATCCGGTCGTTAAATCCTGCAGTTCCTCTCTTAAAATATTTACGCTATCAACTACATTCCTCACCATCGTCCACAAGTATTTGGACAATCAAGTTCGATTGGCCGAAAAATTTATACTTATAATATTTATGTAATATGTTAATATTTATACTTATAATATTTATGTAATATATTAATATTTATACTTATAATATTTACGTAATATATTAATATTTATACTTATAATATTTATGTAATATATTAATATTTATACTTATAATATTTATAATTTATAACTTTTTGTTACATTTGCAAAATTATAATCACGCTTAGCAAACTGTTACCTAAACGAACGACCTTTTTACATAGATGGATTAGTATTTTTCTCTTTTTATGAAGAGTGACACAATTCCATCCATTTGCAACTATTCGTTCTCATTGTCAGTCTGTGAAAAATTATTTTCTCTTAAAGATAATTTGACGTAAATCGAAATGATAACGATCACAGGTGCTTCACACTATATACTTGTAATAAATGTATATACAAGTGTCTGGATACTTATGGACAGTAAAATACATCTTCATTATCAACGACGGTTACTACGAAGATGAATGATTCTCGTTTCACTACGTTTCGTTCGTAGCATCAATCGTAGTTTCCCATCACAAAACAGATACGAAACTATCGAACATGTGCATAAATAACGAAATGAAGCTCGAATAGTGAAATGTTCTAAGCGCGTTTTAATGTTTTTTCGCTATTTACATGGAATTTTGTCGTAAAAAAAAAAAAAAAA
>NW_025110126.1:201257-219199 GCF_011392965.1 Frieseomelitta varia
GTTGGTTGTATGAGAAGGTGACTCTATCTGAAAAAAAAAAAAAAAAAAAAAAATATGAAAAAACCGACAGGGAGAAAGCTTTCAGTCGTAGTTAAAACTATAACTGAATTTCCGCGAATTTTTTTGCTTTATTTAAATTTCGACGTTTAACTGATATTTTATAACTGGTATTTTTTCTGCACCTCGCTTCTGACACGTTATTCATATTCTAAATAGTATGCAATCAATATATATCATTTCCTTCAGAGACTTTCATCGCGTTATAAGAGGACAGTAGCAATCTTTTACTCTCGTTACACAGAGATCTACTCTATAAATAACTGAACTACGGTGCAGTTTCTGAGAATTTCCAAGTCAGATTGCTTGATAATATTCTGCCTACTTTGATTCGTACGAATGATTCAATTAGTGAATGAAATCTAAATAAGAATTCATTCGAGAGGCATTTAACACTGTTACTATAGACGTTCCACATATCTGATCCTGCATACTTTCTGTGTGCCATAGTACTCAAGAATCACTCGCAAAGGAAGTAGCAAAAAACATTCACAAATCCATCCAAATGTATCTTTCAAATTAAAATATATTTTCCTCCCACATACCGTCAGCATTCGCCCTGTAAAAAATCAATTTGCAATCAATTTCTAAATTTATGAACGTTTCACTAACGATGATTAACCTGTCACGAAAGTGAAAAAGACCGCGACTAATCGTTACATCCCCGGATTAATTACAATAAACATAAATTTGCTCGATACGATCTTGAACACCTCGGGAAAGGTACGTAGCTCTCTCTTCTGAAAGTAAAAAAAAAATAAAATAAAGTAAAATAATAATAATAAATAATTGCAATATTGCGTTCGCTGTTCACGTTGCGGCCCTGTGCATTAACCTAATGACGGTAATTACCACCGTGGACAATTATTCTTACGATATTTTACGGAAACGTGTATCACGATGGTGCGTCATAATGGAAATTTAATCGTGCAAGAAAAGGAGAAAAAAAAAAACAAAATTCGACGCAGCGATAGTCTCGCCTTTCAATTTCCTCGCGTTTAAACGCCGCGGAGAATTCGATAAATTTGGAACAACCGGGCACGGCAGAAATTCCGTGGGATAAATGAAAGACAAAAACGAACAGCGGCGAACGCATGACCCAGTTGAAACAATTTATCAGTGTTACAAAGCGTACCCGCTCTAAAAAGAGAGAGAGAGAGAGAGAGAGAAAAAAAAGGATAAATAACAGATAACAAGAGATAAGCTGCAGGCCAATTTATCGCTACCGTCAACAGTTTTCCCAGAATGCAACGTGCAAATGAAACTTTATGCAGAGGCATCGTAACAGCCGCGTACGCAAATAAGAAGCACGACTCCCCGCCGCGTCGTACTAATGAATTTTACTTACAAACCAGTTTCTCAACGATTCATCGAGAACGATACCGATACGCGGAAACGAAAATTATGTACTTTCTACGCGCCGCGGATCTTCCACTGTGTCAGCCACTTTCCTGTTAAATGCCTCTTATGACACACGTTTATCTTTAGAATACGTCGCTATGCAAACACACTTTCGACTCGTTTCGACCAGCCTCTTTCTGTCGATCTCAGATAGAAGGTAGAACGTAACTAAAGGTGCATTGAATTATTCCGTAACTAAAGGTCCATCGTTGTTTATTCGTTATGAATTTCGTATACACGTTCGATCTTTACAGGAACGAGTCTCAAATCTGATTTGATGCGCGAGGTACTTTCGATCGAAGATTTTCTAGTTTTTTTTTTTTTTTTTTTTGCAATTTTTGTCAACTGCTACAGTTGAATAAAAAAGAAAATAATGCAATTCCAATGAAGTAGAGAAGGAACGAATGCGTGCACAACCGTTTTAATTCGATATCGCGTACTGTATTAGCAAATGTGCTAGAACTACAATTGGCAGAGCCTCTCCTTCACCCAGTAGTGACATTAGAACCACGTGACTTGCGATCGAGCACGCAAGCGCAGATGATCGAGCGGGCGGTTTACTGCCAATCTCGCACGTGTGTTCAAATGAATCTAGTTGCGTTCCAGTGGTTTCCAGTATCTACAAAGAATTTCTAGTACTGTCGCCGGTTCGTTCGTTGTGGTCAAGCAATTCAGTGAAAGCTAAAGCACTGTGAAACGCGGAATCGGTGAGTAAACGTAGGGAACCTAACGATTCGAGCACTAATGCAAAACAAAAGTACGACGAGCCCGTGACCGGCCCACGTGCGGTGAGAATATCTGTTTTACATACGTGACACGAATCGCCGCGAGCTGATGTGTAATGCGTGTTGCGTAGACGTCACGGAATCGCAAGAAAATTTATGCAGCATTCAGTTTTCTTAGTGATAGATGTGCACTTGTTATAAAACTGAGTAGCAACTACCACACTGTCGTTCTTTTTTCCTTTTTTTCTTTTCCTTCGTGTTGTCCTCGGTGTTGATAAAATTAGTCATTGCCGACATTTAATATTGTTCAATTTGCTAAACGTGAGCCTGTGTGTCTCGGTTTACTTCCGATAAATATTTCTGTCGTCTCATTCTTGGGACGGAACCTCGTTCGTTGCACGAACGCCTCTGGATAAGAGAAGTTGACGCATGCGATAGGAGATAATTTTTGTTTGATAAATAATTTGTAACATCTCGTTGTAGAAGGTAAGATATTGGCACGATATTATTAAATGTGTTCCCTAAGCTAATCTTTTGTTCTCAAGTGTTTGTGTACTATATTGAATTTCAAGGTCGGCCTTGCCAATACCGTGTATATAATCTACTCTACGCACGTACCAAAATATCTCGCCCTTGTACAAAAACTGAATGTTCGTTCCAAACATTCGCTAAAGAAAAACTTGAGAACAGTGGCTCTTACTTTGTGTGAAAATTCATCGCGTTATCATTTAGAAATTTATGTATTATTTCCAACTAATAAGATTTCTACGTTGAATATTACATGTATACGTGTTGTATATATGATTTATATATACATGTACGATAGGTATGAACGAAAAAGTATTTAATTCTTGTTATTAATATCTATTTATTATCAACTAATATTAAATTTGTTTTATGCTGTATTTACAGATTGATCCCTTGTGAATATTTTGTTGTTAATGTGAAATATTATTATTTCACCTCATGTGCATGGGAAACATATTTCATGGAAGTTTCTTTGTATTTATTACAGATCATTGGTTTCAAAAAATGGTATCATCAATAACAGTGGAAAATGAAAAAGCTAACCCACAAAGAAAGCCTACCGCCGTGGGTATTGGTCCAGGTAACTATCGTTTAGTTGGTTGGGATATGGACACTACAGGCAAGAAAGTTATAGACGAAATATGCCAAATAGCTGGATACACATCTAGTTCTTCGTATTCTCAGTATGTGATGCCGTATAAAGATCTTAACCCTCCAGCCATGAAAAGACACAATATGAAAATTGTAACTATTGGAAAGTTCCGTGTCCTCAAAGACAATAAAACTAATAAGGTAATTGACAAGTGTCATTAATACTATAGAATAAATATTTGATCAGCATTTGACTGTATTTGTATTCTTTTTTTTTTTCAGGCACTAAAAACAAAAAGTGAGGTGTCTGCGTTAACAGATTTTTTAACGTGGCTCTCATCTATAAGAGGAGATGCGGCAAATGGTATAATATTAGTTTATCACGAACCACGTAAAGTGATTCCTGCTATGTTAATCGAATCTTTAAAAAAATATAACCTTCTGGAAAAATTTAAACAAATTGTAAAGGGATTCGCAAATGGATTTAATATTGCTGAAACAAAATGTGCAGGCACTGTACGTGCATTTACCCTTAGAACATTATCTCAGAGTTTATTTGACGAAGTAAGCAAAGTTTCTTTTGCTTGACAAATATATCATTATTTTCCTGATAAATATCAATATATCAATATTTTTGACACGTTATCATTTATTGTTGAAGGAAAAGCGATTAGACAATGCAAAAGACAGAGCATGTCTGGCTTTACAAATAGTACAACATTTAAGTTCACTGGAGGTTATAAAAGAAAATGAAACAAATGGTAGTGGTGATAGCGATAGTGCCATGAAAAACACTGTTGAATTTATTAGAGAATTTGTTCAATCAGTAGAGATAGAAGAACAAGAATATGCAGGTATATAAATATCAGTAAATTAGGAATTACGTTCACGTGTTTCGATTATACAAAATTACACTCTATAATATTCGATTTTATTTCAGAATTAAAAGTGATATTTGAACGTCAAAACAGTTTGAGACCAATTTTTGTATCTCTGTTCCGTGTGAATCGTCGGGAACGACAACATGCTAGTCCTTTACGTCGATTACTCGCTGAAGCAGGAATAGAATATGCGCAATTAGAAGTCTGTATAAATTAAACAAAATCATTACTTTCAATCGAAGTCTATCGTAAAGTCATTAGTTAAACTAACGAGGTCCTTTAACGCCAATTTGACTTGCGTTACAGGAAGCCTGGAATAATGGAAAGAAAGAAGGCTTGGAGAAATTAATCAAGGAAAAATTAACTACAACTGACGAGAAGAAAATTACAGATTTATTAGCTGTACTTGAAGATCACTTCGACCCCGATAAGAAATCAAAGTTGAGAATATCAAGAGACAACAAGACTCAGATAAAAATCGAAAAGTCTAGCAACGATGATAAAGAAAATAATAAGTGTGACTCGGGTACCGAAAGTCCGGACACGACCATGTCTAATTCACCGCTTAAGATTAAATCCGAATCTGAGAACAGTACGCTTATCGCAGAAGAATAAGAATTAGGCAGCTCAATTCTCTTTCTCAGTACCTTTTAACTAATTATAAGAATATTGTTATCAGTAACTGAGTTTATAACCATTCCGTTCATTCTTATCATTACGTTATTCTAGTGTGATAAAGTATGAGTGTTATTTGTTGCAGTATTGTATTTTTTATTTTCGTCATAACGAAGTATATATTGTATTCTTGAAAAATACGAAACTTGACTTAAATTAAAATTATGTACAAATAACACTTCATTTATTATTATTATTATTATTATTATTATATTATTATTATTGTTATTATTATTATTATTATTATTTTTAGTTTATGATCGAGAAATATTTAGTGCTTGTTTCGTTTAACGATTAATTTTATGATCATTGATTTTTATTTAATCAGATTAACAAGTTGTAACAAGTTGCAATTGTTTAGAGACTGTTAGAGACATACATAGAAATATATTTGGACGCTAAAGATTTTCGTTTCTCATCGTTTCTAAGATTAGTATATAATATATATATTTTCTTTGCTTTTTTTTTTGTTTTTTACTTGATGCTAGTGAGATTTACGTATAAAGTAGTGATAATTGAAGGAAGATATATAGTGATATATTTTTGTATGTCGAAAGTTTGATAAAGCAAATGATGCATCGAAATGTTGCATTTAAAAATTAAATTTTGTTGTACCGATACAATTGAATAAAGACTTTGAATTGCAACTTCCCGTTCCGATCATTAACATATGTTTGCAGCATTTCCATTTCTACTCGTCGTTTCTTCTCGTCTTTTCCACATTATTTTTGTCGATGAATATTACAAAATATAATTTGCAGCCAAGTGTGAATACATCACGCGATATCGCTCTACGTTCTGAAAACGACGATAACGGAATGTTGGAAGGAAAAACACAGAAAACTACAGCGTGACTTCTCTCTGTTATAAAGCACATCTCGAATCGGTACAACCATCGAGATAAAGTCAGAAATGAATTAAATATACGAATGCCTATGCAGTGGACCGTTGTATCCGCTTATGGACTTCCATAAAGCATGCCAAACGCCTCGAAGCGTAAACTGGCCGGCGCGCCACGTAGGATGCAGAAGATCAGAGAAGTATTCACCAGCTAAGAAAAGTATCAACGCGCGTGGATCCCTTTAGAATTAGGCAAAGCTCAACTGTTGGACAAAATTTTACGAAAGCAACTTGTCAAAGCATTCACCGGGTCCTTCTAGTTAACCGATAGAGCATGAAATGCAAAGGATTTTTCTTGCAATTCTTCCACGAGTCATTCAACTATGACACAGCATGCCGGACCGTTCGAGACTTTAGTTTTAAATTGTAAAATTTTGATTTTTACGTGTTTCCTATTTTTCTTAAACTTTCTTGAAACAATCAAAGTTTCTAAATTTTTAAATTGTGTGTCGCGAGTTTCTTAAAAACGTGATATAAATATTAGCTTTTCTTTTCAATCTAACCGTTGTTTCATTTTTTTTTACGTTTAATTCGCGGGAAAGGACTACAATAAAACCTGCCGATTCATGTACGCGACTTAATTAATCATAGTACAAATATAATAAATACAGAGGATGACAGCGATGTTTAAAAAACATAAATCTACCAATATTTTGATAAATATCTGCGTGCATTCTGTTCGGACGCACAACTTTGTCTTATTAATTTCTTTTCATGGACGGCGAACCGTAAAGTACAAAATACACTTGCTGCATCGCGATTACTGTAACAGGCAGCGAAAAGGAAATTGCTGTTACTGGGAGGCTCGTTAATTGAGCGGCCGTAACCATAAGAAAGTACCGCGATAATAAATAATCCGATGATAGTGGTGTTTGTTAAATCTTTTGTTGCTGCAGAGGATCGGAATGTTAATGAGATAAAGGGTCAAGAAATAAATTGAATTTCAAGATCTGTTACTAACAAACGCGGAACGCTTGCTCCTGGTAGGTGTGTCGTAGATCAACGTAGTATCAAAGCATTATAAAGGAATATTAAATTGAATATTTCCATAGTGTTCAAATTTCTCGTGGAATGACGTTCGGTATAATGCGAGTGCACAAGCGTTCTGTTATTATGAAAGTATAGTGTAATGTTCAATTTCTAGCGAGTCTCGAATTCTCCACTTCCGAATCTCTATTCTTCTCCCGTGTAAGATTCACGGAACTGATGCGTGTATGTCGTGGCGAGAGAAAAGCATGAAAAACCAATTACGATAACAACGTACAGATTACATTTCTTTCTGTGAAAAGTCACATGGTAATGGACTATAAAAATTGATCTTACTTTCGGACTTACTTCGGAGTGTTTCAATTAACGAGGACCACGTCTTGATAAGTTTGTAATTTATAATTTGGAGAAAAGAATTAATCTTTCTTTCGAGTTATCCGTGTGTAACCAGTAGGTTTAAGAGAGAGAGAGAAACGCTCGTGAATGTACAGTTTCAGTTTTCATCGTCGACACTTTCGTAATATGCAACTAACGGATACGTTTTCCGTCTTGGAGCGTAACAAACGATAACGGTGAACGATTATTGCTAAAACCTGCAGCGAGTGAAGCCGCGTAACAAACGTAATTACAAAGAGTGCGCGCGTGCCACCGTTGAAACGGATCTCTCGTTAAAGCGAGCGTGCCCGCGGAGAGAATGGAGGTGTGCGCGGCAACGATTCGATTTTCATTAAAAAGCAATCGTTTCGCCGCGTATCGGGGGTCGTTCCCGGGGCCCCGAGCAGACAGAAAACAACGGGAGAGCAATTTGCCCGGAGAATCTCGACGCGTTCGGACGCGTGACATCGCACTGTGCTCTATTAGTCTCAGTCAGTCAGTGACAGGTACAGTACAAACCGGCACGAAAATGACGACCAACGCGGCGTCATTCTCGCTTTTTACGCAGGCATCTGACACGGCTGATGAAAGCAACGATCCTCGATGAGAAATAAAAATGGCGCGACAAGCCTCGAAAACTTTACCCTTTTTTCCCTCACTTCTTCTGCTATACGAACGTTTGTCGAAGCTCGCATAAAATCTCCATCTCTCTTGTCTCTTTGAAAGAACGTCGTAGATTATCAATTTTCAAACATTCGTGGCATCTATCTGACGAAAATTCAAATTCTCAAAATCTGTCGTCCGTTTGCGAACGGATCGCAACGTCGATCCATTAAAAAATGTCGACATCCTCGTCTTTAATCGCTTGTGTGAAATTTTCCAAGTACAGAATAATGACGAAATATTCCAGTAGTAACGAACGTTTCAATAAAAGTCCCTCATTCTCGGTGAAATGAGATCGCAACAATTTTCTTCCCCCCCCCCCCCCCCGTCTCGTTGAAGAAACGAGAGTTTAAGAAAATTGAAAAACCGCTGTTCTAACTTTCTCTCAAAGTTTAATCTGTATCATCTTTTATAAATCCTCCATTATCCGCGAGCACCGACACTGGCAGCGTTTTCAACGTGTTTGATCGACTGCTGGCATTGACCCAAAATCAACGCACCGGAAAAGTCAGCAACCGGCTAAGCAATTCGCCTTTTATGCATGTCAGAATCACGTAATGTTTCGCGATTCCGCCAGTTCACTGAAGCTTCCTAGACGAGAACGCCGCGTTGCCGCCGCGAGTGAAAGAAACCGAAATGAAATTTTGATCCGCAATAAAAATGCTTCACGGGTAACGAACATCTCCATTCTTCGTTAACGATCGTATCCTCTTCCTATTAAAAGATGCACGAGATCGCAAGCTAACCATTGAGAATAATCGATTTCTTCTACATTCACACGTCGCTTCGTATCATCTTCTCGCTGCTTGAGAAATTTGTTCCTTTTAATTTCTTCGTTCGGACGCGAGGAAAGAATTTTACGAATGACCACTACACTTGCTCACGTTACCAAATTTATCCAAAACAGCAGTTATTATCTTCCTTTCGGAAGAAAGACCATTCAAAAAGATTAAAAAAAAAAAAAACTCGAAAGAGAAGTGAGACGCAAAGGGAACACAAACACCGACGAATTTTGGTCGAATTTCGAGCTTACAAGAAACAGGAAGATCGAAGAGAACGCGAACAACAATTGCTGCCACAAACAATTGCAGCATCACCTCTCGAAACTAAATTCTCTCTCAAAGTAAATATCGCGAGCAAGCGAGAAGGAGAGAAGAAAAAGCAACGTGGAAGAGAGAAAAGGAAACTGCCAAACTGTACTATTAAAGCAGCAAAGTACTATGCCTGGTGAAGAAAGATCGAATAGGAGACGCGGTGTCCGCTCGAGGCCGTCACTGCCGGCGAAGAAGACGCGGTAAGGATGGTTGTTAGCGGAGGCAGCAAGCATGCATTAACAGTACTCTGGATGGGCCGGTGGTTCTCTGGTTCCTTGATTTCCGTTCCTCCCCTCCAGGAGACGATACCCGTTGGAGGAACATCTACCACGGAGGGAGAATTCTTGCGTGGTACACGCGCCTCAGTTCATCGGGGATCTTCGTGAAAATTGCATCCCTCTTGCTGTCGGTAAGTGTGCTTCTCGCGTGTTTTTTCGCGTTCAACGACGTTCGTCGACGATAAACAAAGGGATAAGGAAGAGGAAGCATCTCGGCCGTATCATGTGGACCGTCCTGATCGCTGGATTTTGCACGGTGCGTGTCAATCAGCTCCATCATTTAGCATTTCTACACGCGCTCGCGCGAATCACTCGCCAATTGGGATAGTTGTTAATCTCGCGTCTGACACTCGAGACTCGTTTCAGTTCATTTCGTATTCCGAGATACGAATGAATTTCACGACTGTGCGACTGAACCTATTTCCCTTGTACTCCTCGTGCTCCCCGTTTCACTTCTCATTGCCTTTTTCCGAGCTCTCGGATGAAGGAAATTCTGCGTTATTTTCCACCGTGTCTTTTTTTACGTGTTGATAAATTTATGGGGAAACTTGTAAATTCTCGGTGGACTCGGAATAGTAACGATCTTATCCCGTGGCAGAGACGTAAAATTTTATTTGCATAAGAAGACCGGGGATATAATCTTTGGGTGGCGTTCCACGTCGAAATGTTAACTCCGGATCCCTTTTAACGCGTTCGGTGCAAGCGGTATTCTATCAAACTTTTTCAATTCCGACTTCTCTTTTAAATTACTGGTCCAGAAGTCACGGATAATTGAATCGAAATCCAAAGGCTACGCTCGTAGCAACGTGACTCGGATACAGAAAGAAAAAAGAAAAAAATATAATTTATGATACGTTAATTGGTAACGTTGCTCTAATTAAGCCACACATCACTTTGAATGTATATACTTTATACATAGTAGAAAACTCTGTGCGCTTCGTTAAAATGCATTGTTATATTATTCATTAACATCAGATAAATTATTTATCAGTCATTCAGTGGATAGACCGTTCGCCGTTCTTTCTTCTGCACTTATAGTGATTCCGAAAAAAAGAAAAATGCACCTGTACCACTTCTTCGCGGGACCTGTACCTACATACATTTTTCTTTAGTCTTATTCATTGTATGTTTTGCAACGTGCGGTAAATTAATTAAAGAAAGACGAAATGCAGAACCGAACTACCGATAGTGTAAATAAATATCATTCGTAAACCGTACGAAAACTATAAAACTCAGCCCGAAAATACATTTCGTTAATTTACAAAGAGGTAAAAGCCAACGTACGAATAATGAACGAAGCAACGAAGGCACGTTCGTTAATGAATTCCAAATTTCTTCGATAACAGGAGGTAAATTAATTTGTACCGTATTCCCGTATACGGAGACAACTCAGTGTCATCGTGCCAAAAGTATCAACGAGGCGAGGAACGGGGACGGAATTTATGTCGCCATAAAAAAGACGATTGCGGTTCTTTCGTGAAGAAGATATTAAAACGAAAAGAAAAAAATGTACGCGTGTGTAGCTATCTAGGAGGCAATCTCGAGGGAAACGAGAGTCACAGGGAGGACCGTTTCACGTAACAGATTCGGCTGTTTGTCTCTTCCCGTTAACCTTCCGCGCATCAATCGGAGTGCAGCATCGCACGAGCACGTAACACTTCGCGTAAATTATTTTAATCTTTCACGCGTGCATTATTTACCATTTCCTCGTTCGCTTGCCTATCATTTATCGACGCGGTAAATTGCGTTACACCGCGTTGCAGCGTCGAAAGACTTGCAAATTTTAGTTTAAAAAAAAAAAAAAAAGAAAACGAGGTACGTATGGAGAACAATTCGTGAATGTTCGTCCCGTCGCAAAATCATTTTAACACTAGATGGCTAGAATCGACGACTAACTAGCAGAGAGAGATTAAAGTGCGAGGAATAGGACGAAACTTGCGAAAAGTCATTCAAATCTTCGAAGATACTCCATCACAGATCTATCGAATGTTCCTAAAATTGCCAGTTGCTCGTTTCCCAAAGCACCGAGAGGTTTCCTCTTTGAAAATACAGCCTTGGCCGCAATTTTTTTTTTCGAAGAAACGAGAAACACTTCCACGCGCGTAGCACTTCAATCTCCGAGATGAAATTGAAATAACGAACCGCCTACTACGTCCGTGCACTACCGATTTGGTAGATAATCTCGCTTGCTACAACTCTCGAGAAAGAAACAAACTCTTCTGCTCCGATTTCGATAAAAGACAATTTATACGAAACAAACAGAAATGCAAAAATACTGGTGCACCTACTGGCAACGCTCGAGTTTGCTATCGCTATTATGGCAATAATCGATTCTATTACTATTCGCAGTTTAAATTGAATTTCGTGACACGCAGGCCAGCTTGGCGTTCTCGTTGGTCGAGCCGACTCCGTCAGCGTGTGTTTGTGTGTGTGTGTGTGTCGGGCCCGGGTCGATCGAAAAAACATTAACGTTTCGATAAAACGGTCCTATCGACCGTTCAGCAATCCATAGTTTGGCATTCAATTTGAAACAAGGCTTGATCAAACTTCTATTAACTCCACAAATTGGATACCATGGACTGTCAGGAGCACGCAGTAACACCGGAGAGCCGGGCTCTCTTATTTTCCTCTTAAAAACGGGTTTCTCCTTTAATGCGAATAGTTGCCGTTTAACGATTCGGAAATCATCGTCGGACGTTCCAATTCGAAATTACATCGATCCTGCCCAAGATGGGAGGGAAGGGAAACCGCGAGAGGGGAAACTTTGTGCCTCGGCGTCTCGTTCGCCTCATCTCCGATTAAAGTGCTGTTACAATAACAGTTCCGACGCACGCCATATCGACCGAATAATGCTAACTCGATGCTTATTAATCTGTTAGCTCCAGTCTCTTGGCTGAAGCCGCCGATTGAAAGTTCTTGGGTGGGTTTTTCCTTCGTTTTCGTTCGTTTCTGCTCGAGAGGTCTCGATCGTCTTTCACCTCTTTCGACAAAACGAACTTCTTTCGTACGTTCCTTACGAGAAATAAGAACCGTAATTGTGACCATAATTCTTGTGCACCGGCGCTTGTACGAACCTCTCGGAAGTACAACGCTCTGATCAACGTTTCAGTTAATTTCTTAACTACTCGAAATAGCGTAGAAACATTAAAAAAGAAAAACTGAAAATAGAAAAACTGAAAAATACAATAGAATACACAAGCGTTTGTTTTATTTATGTGTTTACCGAAAAATCGTTCAAATCTCTGAAAATACTGTTTTACAACCTGTAACGTATCTAACAAAAATGATTAAGAATTAATCATTTTGACCACCTCGGTAGTCCTACTGTGTTAATTTCGTCGCCTATATAATGTACGCGATTGACGTTTCGATTCTCGAGAAACAAGTGACTTACTTCTACCTATCGCAAGAAGATAACGCGTAAATAAATCCCAGAAGATAAATTTAAAAAACACGGCGTGTAATGACGTGTCGTTACGTCGTGCTTTTACAGAGCCGATCGAACGTGGCTTCCGAACGGTAATTTTGGACGTAACGTTAGAAATAAGAGGATTTCTAGAGAATAAATAAAATTGACGAACAGAACTCAATTTGTAGAAGGAAACGCAAACGTGGGACGAAACGATTTGGATAACTGGACATCTTATAATAGTTCACTGATTTCCTACGCGATCTATAATTTTTCATCGAAATAACCAGAGACCACGTTCGAATAACTGTATCCGAACGTGTGTGTTGCCTATTCTTTCGCTCACTAACGTAAGCGGAATCGTAAGCGTTTATATAATTGAAACAACATTCGCCAGCCTAATTCGACATCCTGTTGCACGATAGAATTTTTGCAAGTCGGATTATTGACATCGTTAACTTTGGACCGTTCTCTTAAGCCATCAACAATTGTAAAAATATACTTTGCCAAATAAATCAATTCGTGCTTACAGAGAAGATGTTTTGCGTATGTTGCAGTGATAAATTTGATACCAACAAATTTTTCTTCTCCAGCTTATATAATTATAACTATTATAAAACTGTTTGAGATCAAACAATTTTGAAGTATTGAAAAAGATATAAACCCTTCTCTAAATCCTAAATTTTTCCATTAAAAGCGCGTTGATTAAATTTGTGAAAGACTTATCCTTTCGATGGACAGGAATGTTTTCCGAGAATTATTACAAATAGAGTCTATAGAAATTTGTTTGGAAAACTTGATTGGCAACTTTAAACGTCAGCGGACAATAGAATTTTGTTTCGTTCAAACGAAAACTTTATCGTGCGTTAAAATATTGATTCAAACGACGAGTTCAGAAGGCTTGTGGTTTTTTTCCAGTCGTTGGTTTAAAAAACGACGCGTTTGTGACATCAGAGATCGAATATTTCCACGATGCTCGTAATCGCATCTTAATTGCTAATTTCGTCGCGGGAAAGTCTATGAATTATTTATAATTCTGCATGATTTAATATGCTGTTGGTTAATATGCTCTTCGTTGACGCTGGTAATCCGAGTAATTTATCAGCCCGATTTCGAGTCTTTAATTACGCGATTATTTTGAAATTCAAACCTATTTTGCGTTTCTCCAATTTCCAACTTTGCGGAAACTTCCGCGTATAAACCTTCATTTTTACACGTGCATTAAGGTGAAATTAATGAAGAGCTTTCCGTATAAATTTTAGTTATTACCTAGCCCGTTTGTTCCATAAATTTGCTCGTTTTGTATCGACATTAAAGACCGATTGCGCGAAATAATTAAAAATTCGATCAAATCCATTGGAATCGACTTAAACGAATCACCCTTTAAAGTAGAGCGGTTCCATTTGCTCAGTTCCATTTTTTTCGTTGTTTAATACAACGATGCACGAAACGAATGAATGAATTCCTATATTACGTTTTTGCAACCCGTTAAGGATTATATTTAATATTTAATTAAACGCGCGCAAAGTCTGCACCGTGCAAAGAATGGTTTCGAAACATTAACTTTTACGATCATTGAATACAGACATTAACATCGATATTCAGTTTACCGATAAAAATTCATCGAAGCGTTTTTAATCGATGATTTAATCGGCATTTTAATTTTACGTAAAGTTTTTGCCTCGCATATCAATTTGAAGTATCTTTAACTGACAATTATTTTTTTTTTTATCATACTACCGCCAATATAAATGGCGATATTTATATACATTGTTGAACTATATTGTTTATAAAAGATTCGCGTATTTGACATTTCCACTTCCTAACATTTGCAAACGATTGTTAACGACGACCAATCGATACTGCACTGTAAGAACGTTTTATTTTTATGCGTCATAATGATTCCGTGGCTGAGATATAATTAAAATTTAATATCTAACGAAATGACCGTGAAATATCGAACGTTTCCACGTTTCGATTTAATACGCACGTAACAATGAAAGTTTATACATTATACTCGTTCTAGTATATAATATTTTAATAAATTGTTTTAACACATTCGTTATTGCCATTTCTCATTTTATTAATACCGATACCAATCCCTATATTCTTTCCCAACTAATAGTTCAATCCATCTTATTAACACTGAAATACGAATTAAAAATATTAAATCAACACGCCAGTATTTACAAATTGAAAAATGTTGAAAGAACGTTCTCGATCGATCGAGCCTATCCAATCCAATCGCGGAAATCGGGTCTGGAAACCAAGTTGACCTACCTCGAAGAAATAACCATGACCTGTACTGCGATTATACGTCTGGCTGACCGTACGATGGGCAACCTGTATGGTACGCATATAACGAATAACTTAGGCGGGCACCAGAGCGTTTCTTTACACCGTTACTTCGTATTGAAGTCTTTTCAACTCGCGTGTTGGTCGCCTTGTTTCGTATCGAAGTTTCATGCCGCGACGAGGATCAACGGTGGAACGACGAGAGCACGTTTCGCGCTCTCGATATATCGAGGAAGAAGATCAATGCGAGCCAGAGACGTTAATTAAGAAAATTATACTTTGTACTCTACGGTCGCGAAAGGTCACGTCAGCGCCATCGTCCAGATGTTCAGACGGGGCAAAAAAAAATAAAACGAGGGCATCGGGGACGGCGTGACACGGCTGAACAGATGTGTTATTTCACGGTGAAATAGTTTGGAAGTTTGTTAGTAAAGTATATTAATGGTTAATGCCGCTCTTGCCACCGCGAAACGTTTGCTCAACTATGAAAAATTTTTCGTTACCGTGGCCCGTCCGCATTGCGTACACTCTGTTTCATTAACACCTTGCCACTCTTTCGTCTCTTTTCTTATCTCGCCTCTCTGTGAGTGGAATCTCATCTTTAATTACGATCAGACGCAACGTAAACTCGGATCGATCGTGTATGTACGCGTGCAAGTACGCTATCCAGACGCTTGTTCCATTCTTAACAAGATGTGCTATAATTACATCGTGTTGCACGTCATCGCAACTATTATTAAATTGACTTTCAAAACGAACGGATTAAGCTGTAAATAAATAAGTAACTTTATTGACGAGCGCTTTATCCTTGGACTGTGACTTCTAAATTTTGAATTGAGAATGTTCTCAGAAATTAATGCAAGCATTGATATTTCAAGTAGTAAATTTACGTAGTTGTTTTGTTAAATTTAAATTTACAGCTTGATAATTCCACAAGAGTAGATGCGAATATTTATGTAGCACACATTGTATACCGTTTATAAAATAGTGAAAATACATGTGGTAATGACCTTACTGATAAATGACTGTAAAAGATAGATAAAAAAAACTGTTTGAATATTCACGGATAGCGTGACTAACAATGGAATAACTTATCTAAGAATTGATAATTTATATTGTTGTCATTTGTCATATTCCCAATGATACATTTTTTTTATTAATTTATATCATTAAATAATCCGACTTATTACTCTTCTTAAAAATAAAAGAATCTAAACGTACAAGGTGAATTCAATCTTAACTTACATACAACTATAATTCTACACGAGACAATATTTCATACTACCGATATTCTACGCTTGTCATGAAGACGTAGAGTAACTGATATTAAAAAAATAACGAAGAGATGAAATACGCCGCGCAAAGAATTATACATCTTATCTACATTACACTCTTACTTTAATACCATCCTTATCCAAGTATACACTTAGTTCCTACAATATTTTATTTACTAATGTATTTGATAAGCGGCAATTAATATCTTTAAGAAGAACTATCTTCTTCTAATTATCTATTAACTAACGATCCCTCTTAAGTTCCTACTTATGTGCTAATTTAAAGACACTCTATTCCCAATTATAAATTTTGAACTTTAAAAAATTCCTAATCCTAAATTTACCTGAGTTCTATCTATCTATTCTTATAAATTCTACTTATCAGATATTTAAGAGATTTATTTATGAAGAATCTAGAATAAAGGAAAGGGAATATTATTATTGAATATCAGTCTTCTTTCATCCATGATGTACTGGTTTCTGCAACAGACTTAAATCATAAAACATTTAATAAAATTTAATCTTGATATTATATGTAATATTTATTCTAAATATATTTGTATACACAGACATATTTCAAAAATATAGTTTAAAAAAGAAAGTTTTTACTTTAAGTTGTTAAACACGTTATAGAGCAATAAGAAAACATATCAAAAGAATCTCTCATCGATAATTAAACCTGCAGAGAATCTGTACTCAAGTGTATCTTTTTTGCAACACTAACAATATTCTTTATCTGACGTAAGTGATTTTAATGCAAGCCAATTGTATATTTAGCAAATATGTTGAAATAAATGGAAATTGTAAGATTCTGGATTCAAT
This sequence comes from Frieseomelitta varia, assembly GCF_011392965.1. NCBI lineage: Eukaryota > Metazoa > Arthropoda > Insecta > Hymenoptera > Apidae > Frieseomelitta > Frieseomelitta varia. The sequence continues at coordinate 218,213 of NW_025110126.1, forward strand.
GTAATCTTTGCATGCTGATTGTTGTAAAAAATGTTTCAATAAAACATCTTCGAAAAAAGATATAAAAGCTTGCGTGAGATGTTTGTTTTATTATATCACTGACTAAAGACAGAATAATTCTTCTATAATTACTATTTTACTATAAAATCTACAACAAAATCTTCTAATTTAATTTTTAACGACTCTAGTAAATTTTAATAAATTATAATGCTATAATTAGCAAAACAATTAAATAAATGCTATACTGAAGTAAAAGAAGTCAACAATATTGATAAAAATATTCACAGACAATCCCTTCACCAAAGCATATCTTTGAAAATACAAGAAAAAAGTTCAAAATATCAGTCTTCTTTGGTCCATGGTCTACTGGTTCCTGCAACAGACTTAAATCATAAAACATTTAATAAAATTTTATAACATATAATTAATTACCAACAGGAGGAGCCCAAACATTATACCATCGTATTTGCTCCTTTTACTTACTCCATCTTTCAGTCATTAACATTCGTACATAGATACTCCACTACATCAGGTGTATCAGAAACATAATTCCACGAACTCAGTGGAAGAAATTAGGCATTCCATAAACGCAACATTACTTTTTTAAAAAACGCGATTATATACCAACACAATTAAAATAACCGTGATAAAAAAATATCGCGACACTAATTCTTAAAATGAATTCTATAAAGACTGTCACGACTAAAAAGAACTACTTCAAACAGCAATATTATAAAGTTATAAAGTTAACACGTTTCTAATATAGTTCTAAAAACAAAACTAAAAACAAAAAATTTTAAAAACTCTTCAAGAATTTATAATGAAAACTGCTAGAAACAATCGCGATATCTTATAATTCGTAACACTAAGCAAACACAATAATATCTAAACTCTAAAGCAAACCGAAATAAATGCTCATTCGCAGCTCTAATTCAGAACGCGAAATTTTTATTACTTCGCAACTTTAATGCAATTTATTTCTCGAAA